>NC_083578.1:89893908-90088908 GCF_027579695.1 Neoarius graeffei
TAGAGCAGCTACACATCATGGGCTTATGTTAATGCACTCGTATAATGATACATTATTGTTTTTCTGAATGAGTAACAGCTCATTCACTGGGATTTGTACATGGGATGTGCCAAAATTGTTATAAACAGATTAAAAAATGTGTGTAATCATTGATATGGTGGATTTTTCTGTAAGGAGAAATGCGTTTATGTAACATTTATGGAAGGAGTCTCCAGTATCAGTGCTTTGTAACAGGGACAGAAGAGTTTACACTTCTTTGCGGTTTTGCAGTAACATGACATGTTGTGTTATTTTAACTTATTAACTTCAAGAGCAAGAAAAGAGAGGCTGGTGTGGGACAGACTGTTTATAGCTGCTATAATGTAAATGAGAAGAGGAACAAACTTGCTTCATGGATGTTCTACAACATGAAATGTAACTATAAACAGATAAAAAGTACATGCTGTTCTTTAATAAATGTACTGTATGTTTGTAATTGTTGGTAAATTGCTTCAGGGTGGTAAGAGTGACTCTGCTTCATTAGAAGGCCACTTCAGAATAGTCCAACATTTTGTTATTCACCATTCTTGGGTGCTTTTAGCTGTGTGTTTTGGGTTTTTATCTTGTTGGAGGACCCATGACCTGCAGCTGAGACAGAGCTTTCCAACACTGGGTAGTACATTTCACTCCAGAATGCCTTGATAGTCTTGGGATTTCATTGTTACCTGCACAGATTCACAGAAAAGCAGCCACAAATCATAACCGAGTTTCCTCCATCTTTCACAGTAGGTACGGTGTTCTTTTCTTTGAAAGCTTCATTTTTTTTTTCCATGGACATGGATGCGACTTGCCAACAAGCTTCAGTTTTGTCTCATCTGTCGAGAGGACATGCTCCCAGAAGCACTGTGGCTTGTCGATAGGCATTTTAGCAAATTCCAGTCTGGCTTTTTAAAAAGTTTTTCTTTCAACAATGGAGTCCTCCTGGGTTTTCTTGCATTGAGCCCACTGTCAGTCAAAAAGTGACGGATGGTACAATCAGATATTAATGTACCTTGACTTTGGAGTTAAACTTTTATCTCTTTGGAAGTTGTCCTTGTTATCAAACATTTAATAAACTCTGAATTTATTAAACTGTGTATGAGCTGTTACTAATTGTTGGTAAATTGCTTCAGGGTGGTAAGAGTGATTCCACTTCATCACACCATCACATTATTTTGCTATTACAGCATGACACTAAGTGTTTTATTCCTTACTTTAGTCATTCTCATGAACTTGTCTCCAAACATAAACATAGGTAAAACTCACTCACTGACCATCAAAGCCATCAAGCCAGAAGATGCTGGTGAAATCACCTTCACAGCAGAGAGAGTTTCATCAACAGCAATGCTAAGGGTCAAAGGTAAAAATCAATAAAAACACTTAGCCAATCATAGCTTTGGGATGTGTAACGTTCACGGTTTAAAACAGAGCGATTTGTTTGGTTTCAGAGCTTCCAGTTCAGATTATGAAACCACTGCGGGTGAAGGTTGCCATGTATAGACACCGCGCTCTGCTGGAGTGCCAGGTCTCCCGTGCTAACGCTGAGGTCACATGGTACAAACAAAATAGAGAAATTGTACCCAATGGGAAGTACCAGGTTATTAGTGAAGGTCTTTACAGGCAGCTGACCATCGAAGAAGTGGGATCATCAGACGAGGACACCTTCATTTGTGATGCTGGTGATGATAAGACTTCTTGCCAATTGTTTGTAGAGGGTGAGACACTTGTAATCTGATCATTTACACTCTCAGAATGTCAAAATCCCTCCCATGCCAGAACGTGGTCTTTCCAGGCAGTCTCCCATCCCAGTACTAACCAGGCCCTTAAGGTGCATTGGGTGGCACCGATCTCCGCTTCTATAGCCCTCTGCCTCTTGCCTATTATACAGTTAGGCTTGCAATGGGGGGGGGGGGGGTAGTCCTCTGGTAACCACGAGAGTTTGACTCCCCACTCCCATCTGTATTGCAGCTTGCCTTGCCAGATGGCAGTAGGTACCATTTTTATGATGGACACGCTAATCATGTCAAAATCATGTCAATATACATGCAATAATAAATGCAATTTTCAAATGTTTGTCAGCAAAATAGCTTAAGGTATACTATAAAAAAACCCAGCTAGCCAGTTCGCATGATTTGGCAAGATACTGTAATATGAGTAATGCTACTGAATTTACTATCTTACATTCATTCATTCATTCATTCATTCATTCATTCATCTTCAGTAACTTCTTTATCCTGGTCACACTCATGGTGGATCTACTCTCTCCTGGGAATACTCAGCATGAGCCAAGAATACACCTGGATGAATATACACCAGTCCATCCCAGGGCACTCATTCACACCTAGGGGCAATTTATTCTTGTCAATCCACTTCCCGCTATTTTTTTTTGGAAGTGGGAAGAAACTAGAGAACCAATGGAGAGAGGAGAACATGTGAAACTCCACAAAAACAGTATCCTATGTTTTGGCACAAACCAGAGACCCTGGAGATGTGAAGCTACAATGCAACACCTCACGAGTCTTAAATCAGAACAGTCATGGATTCATGTTTGGCTTGGATTTTAGCTTATGAGATTCAGTTTTAACATGTTTTATATTACATGTAATATGGATGTAGAGGAATATCATTTTTCTTCCCTTATTTGTGGTGTGTAAAGTCTGTCTCTGAGCTCAGCTACATCTCTTGTGGGACTATTTTTTTTAATCCCATGCAAAACATGCAATATTTTCAACCAAATTTAGTGGGTTCTCGTTCCCAAACTACATACTATAAACAAACTAGTATCCTTATTTCAAGCACCATAACCCTGATCAGGCAATTACTAAAGATGAATGAATGAACATTATTAGCTTGAATATGGTCTTTATTTGTCCTGGATCTGACCACTTGTTTACGCCCACTTGACATTAAAAACCTTCTGCTAATGACTTTTTGTTTGATCCCAGTCCCAGTTTGATCCCACACTCAACCAAAAACTTTCTTGCAAACTTTCTTTTAAAAATGAATGGATATTTATTTACATTCCTAACATGTACATAAGCTATGTAAATCATTGTTTCCTATGTTAAGTAAGATAACTCAAACTGTGCTAATCCAGCCTGGTAATTAAAGTAGCTCCACTCTTCACTCTAACTGCCATTCAAGACTGGAATTGAACAGATTAAAGACTTTTGATGTGAAAGTGTGATGAGTACAACACAGGCTGGTAGCTTTTACAGATTCTAAGTTATGCCTGTCCTTCCAGAGCAGGCTATCAGCATTGTCCGTGGACTGAGCTCAGTCAAAGTAATGGAGCCTAAGGAGGCTCGTTTCAGAGTGGAGACAAGCATTAAAACAGAACGAGCTCCTAAATGGACTTTGAATGGGGAGCTGCTAAGTTCTGGCCCTGAGATGAAGATCAAGCGGGAAGGAACGTCACACTGGCTCACTTTCACCAACACCAACAGCAACATGTGTGGCATTATCCAGTTCAGCTCAGGGAAGAGCAGGTCGACTGCCCAGCTTACTGTTACAGGTAAAGAAAGCAAAGAAGTGATACAGAGATTTGTGGGTTACTATGAATTAATGTGTATCTGTTGATTTAACCAAACAGAGCGCCCTTTGGTGGTCACCCAACCCATTTCAGATGTGGAGGTTAAAGAGAATGGCTTGGTGACTCTTAGGTGTGAGTTTTGTCCTTCCCCAAGAGTGGTACGCTGGTTCAAGGGTAGAACTCCTTTACTGGCCTCAAGCAAGTATGCCATGAGGCAGGAGAAGAACCACGTCGAGATGACCATCATGGGTGTGAAGGCTGCAGATACAGGGGAATATCGGTGCCTAGCTGGTGGAGCTGAAAGCAGGGGTCGAGTCAATGTAAAAGGTATGGATCCAAATGTTTTCAAAGGTCACTTTTTTCCAAAACCTCTGTGTTGCCTGAAAGTTTTACTAAAGTTGTACAGCATGAAGAAAATACTGTTATTCTGAGGAGCCTGAGTGGCTCAACAGGAAAGTGTTCACTCTATTGTTGGGAGATTGTGAGGTCAAGTCCCAACAATGCCACATCCATCCATGGCCAGGAGCCAAGGGAGTAAATTTGGCTATGCTGTCTGGATGAGAGGGATGGAGGGATTTCTCTCCCCTGTCAAGCAGAGTGACACTGACCAATCGTGGGCTTGTGTATGCAGAAAATGGCAGATTGGCCTACCTCTGAGTGTGATACACTTCTCTGTGACAGCATGAGTAGCAACTTGAAAAGATATGGTGGCTGGCTTCATGACTTTTGGATGAAGCATGTGTTGGTAGCTGTGTCCCTGGTTGGTAGTTGTAGATGTCATATGACAGCTGTTGGATGGGAATTGGAGAAAAAATGGTGGGGGATGCTGTTACACTAGCAACCAACTAAATTTTTTGTTGCAGTGAAACGGCTGAAGATCATACAGCATCTGGAACATGTAGAGGTCGAAGAAGAAGAAACAGCAGTGTTTTCCTGTGAGCTAAACCATGAGGCACCAAATGTTCAGTGGCTTCTCAATGACAGGGTTATTCATGCCAGTCACATGAACAAGATCCAGAATTCAGGCAAAGTGTACACTTTGGTCCTGAAAAGGCTTACCCCGCAGGAGAGCAAGGTGACCTTCAAGACTGTCGGCATTGACGAGTCCACCATACTTAGGGTCAAAGGTGAGGATTGTGTTTTTATTTATGATCCAATGAGAAATCCAACAAGAAATTTATTTGGTGTTCCTCCATTGCTCAGAAAGGGCAGCAGTGTTTCTTAGATCTTTGGAAGATGTTGTGGCTGAGGAACGTGGCAAAGCTTGTTTACAGTGTGAAGTCTCCAAGCAAGCAGTGACCCCTGTTTGGAAGAAAGACAGTATGGTCAAAAATGCCAGTGAGAAATATGAAATTCATCAACTGGGAAAGTCATTATCTCTGATCATTCACAAACTCACAAAAGACGATGCTGGGGAATATTCTTGTGATGTCGGGACTAGCCAAACAAAAGCCAAGCTTGTCATTCGTGGTAAGTCCAATCTGAACTCTGAATGTGTTTTTGGAACAATCAACCTACAGACATGACATTTCTAGTAATTCAAACAGACTCCCCCCCCCCCTCTTTTTTTTTTTTAGATCTGCACATCACCATTGTCAAGCGGTTGCGGACAATTTCAGTTTTTGAAGGGGACTATTGCAGTTTTGAATGTACTCTGTCACATGACATCATCGATGAACCCTCATGGATACTGAATGGCCAGCTGATCATCAGCAACTGTCGAATCCAAGTTGCTAACCAGGGGCGCAAGTATGCCATGAACATCCAAGAGGTTATGATTACAGATGCTGGAGATGTGGTCTTTACCATCAAGGATCTCAGTTGCAGGACCATGCTGTTTGTCAAAGGTATATTGTACATCTTGATTTTTTGGAAAGTATATTGTTTTGGTTAAATGTAAAATTGAGCAAATCTTCTATGTCATCTGTTCTCAGAGAAGCCTGTATGGGTGTTTAGGGACATGCTAAGTGTTAAGGCAGTACCTGGAGAAGATCCAGAGCTTAGCTGTGAGATTACCAAACCTGATGTGACCATCAAGTGGTTGAAAAATGGCCGGATGATCAGGTCTAGTTCTAAGTATGAAATTATCCAAAAAGGCAATTTGGTTACACTAGTAATTCATAATGCAACTGTAAAGGACTCTGGAGAGTACTGCTGTGAGGCTGACGGGATTGCCACCAGGGCAAGGTTAGAGGTCAGAGGTAAGTGCCTTACTTATTGGTTGATGTAATTATCAAATGGACTTGTTCCTGCAAGTGCAGTAATGTCATATTGTGCAATTTGTAGCTAAGTGAAGTTATGATGAAATATATGAAGTCATTTGACATCAGGATATTAGATAGCCTTTTTAGGGCACTTACTATTCCTGTTGCTGAGTCCAAATCAGAGCAAAATGTGGTACTTTTGATTTGTTTGCTTTTTGGTTTGTATTCTAACTGCACATACTGTAGGTAAACAAACCATACACCAAAATGCATTGGCCAAGGGGCATGCAAAATTGACTAAGTAGGTGCAACCTGGTTCTTCTACAGCAGAAATACACCCCCCAGTTCAAAGGCAGCCTGAAACAACTAGCTCCATCAGGAGGTGGTTCCCTGAAATGGAAGATGCCTTCAGAGACTGCTATGACATCATGGACTGGGATGTGCTACTTAGCCCACACTGTGAGGACATAGAGGGGCTGACACACTGTCTGACAGATTACCTCAACTTCTGTGCAGACGTGGTCTCCCCCGCTAAGACTGTACGGTGTTACCCTAATAACAAGCCATGGGTAACACAGGAAGTCAAAGCTGTCCTCAACAGGAAGAAGGCCACCTTCAGGAGCAGGGATAGGGAGGCAATGAAAGCAGCACAGCAGGAGGTGAAACGCTGCATGAGGGAAGCTAAGGACAGCTACAGGAGAAAGGTGGAGCAGAAGCTGAAGGAGAACAGCATGAGGGAGGTCTGGGAAGGTGTGAAAACCATCACAGGCCACAATGCAAAGACCAGAGTCATTGAGGGGACAGTGGAGAGGGCAAATGAGTTGAATGACTTCTTCAATCGGTTCAACCAGCCCACGTCCCCCCCCACCCTCTCCTTCACTGCAGCCATCTCTCCTTCTTCCCTCAACACACCTCCCCCCAGTCATCACAGCAGCCCCCTCCTCCCCCACCTCAACACAGACTCCTCTATGCATTACTGCAGACCAGGTCAGAGGTCAACTGAGGAAGCTTCACCCCAGGAAAGCAGCAGGCCCGGACAAGGTGTGTCCATGACTACTGAAGACCTGTGCTGCTGAACTGGGTGAACCACTCTAACACATCTTCAACCTCAGCCTGCAGCTGGGGAGAGTGCCCACCCTCTGGAAGACATCATGCATCATTCCAGTTCCCAAAAAGAATTGGCCCAGCGAGCTGAACAACTTCCGACCAGTGGCACTCACTTCACATCTGATGAAGATGTTGGAGCAGCTCTTCCTCAGCCTCCTCAGACCGCAGGTACAACATGCCCAGGACTGTCTGCAGTTTGCGTACCGGGCAGGTGTTGGTGTGGAAGACGCCATCTTCTACCTGCTACACCGAGCCCACTCGCATCTGGATAAGGGAAATGGCACAGTGAGGATCCTCTTCATGGACTTCTCGAGTGCCTTCAACACCATCCAGCCCCTACTGCTTCAGGACAAACTGAACAGGATGCGGACCCCTGCCTGGTCACCTGGATCTCCAGCTACCTCACTGACAGGCCGCAGTATGTCAGGCTGAAGGACATCACGTCTGACACTGTAATTAGCAGCACCGGAGCACCCCAGGGCACGGTGCTGGCCCCTCTTCTTTTCACCCTGTGCACCGCGGACTTCTGCTACAACTCGGAGCTGTGTCACATTCAGAAGTTTGCCGATGACACAGCCATTGTGGGGTATATCAGTGACGACAGAGAGGAGGAGTATAGGAGCCTGGTGAGGGACTTTGCTGTGTGGTGCAACAGGAACCATCTGCAGCTCAACACCTCGAAGACCAAGGAGCTGGTCATTGACTTTGGGAGGTCCAGACCAAGGTCACGACCAGTCCTGATCGAGGGAGTCAAGGTGGAGGCTGTGGATTCCTACAAGTACCTCGGATTGTGGCTGGACAGCAAGCTGGACTGGACTTGCAACACCAATCACTTATACAGGGAGGGACAGAGCAGGCTATACTTCCTTAGGAGGCTGCGGTCCTTTAACATCTGCAGGAAACTCCTGTGGATGTTCTATCAGTCTGTGGTCGCCAGTGTCCTGTTTTACACCGTGGTGTGCTGGGGGGGCAGCACATCCAAGAAGGACACATCCAGGCTGGACAAACTGATCAGACGGGCCGGCTCTGTGGTCGGCATGAAGCTGGACTCTCTGGTGACGGTGGCAGAGAAGAGGTCTATGGACAAACTATTGAACATCATGGACAATGCCAGTCACCCTCTGCACACCGTCATCAGCAACCAGAGGAGCCTGTTCAGTGACAGAATGCTCCTTCCCAAGTGCAGGATGAACAGACTCAAAAACTCCTTTGTCCCTCACGCCATCAGACTGTACAACTCCTCTCTGGGGGGGAGGAGGGGTAACAGGAGGACAGAGGACGGGAAGGAGCAGTAGCCTAGCCTAACAATAAGCAATACTGGACAATGTGCAATATAATGTGCAATATCTTTCCTGCTCCCCCCCCCACACACACACACACTTACTCCACTTCTCCCCCCTTCCCCCCTCCCCCTCTTCCCCATATCTTATTCTTTTATATTTGTATATGTAAATACTTAATTTATTTTAATTTATCTAGAAGTTTTCTCTATTTCTTTTCTCTGTTTATCTGTAATGATGCTGCTGGAATCTTAATTTCCCTGAGGGAACCCTCCCAAAGGGATCAGTAAAGTTTTATCTAATCTATCTAATCTAATCTAATTATGTAGAAATCATTAAAATCACCTGAGCACAGAGATCACAGTGCCAGCACTGAATAAATGATTAGATAATCATAGAAATAATAAGTTTGATTCATATCCTGCAGTTGTTTACTGAGATTTTATAATATACTGTATGTCCAAAACTCTCCTTTCCTCCCCTGCAGATTTACAGCACACATTTGCTAAGGAGCTAAGAGATGTAACTACAGAGGAAAAGAATATGGTAGTCCTGGAGTGTGAGACTGAAAGACCTGCCACCAAGGTGACCTGGTTAAAAGGCATGGTGGTGCTTAACTCAAGTCAGAAGTACCTGATGTTGAAGAAAGGTGTTGTCCTCTCACTCACCATATTCAACCTTGAGAAGGGTGACAGTGATTTGTACACATGTGATGTTGGGACAATGCAGAGCAGGGCTTTACTTACGGTACAAGGTAAAACTGATATGCAACCTTCTTTTCAGCACTCACTCATATATGGAATCCTTATAAACACTATATACCACTCGTTATATTCTTGCTGATCTCTCCTTCAGGTCAGAAAGTGCTTATCTTGGATGAACTGGAGGATGTTGAATGTCTAGAAGGGGGCATTGCTGTATTCAAGTGTCGTATCTGCCCAAGTGACTTCACTGAGGTTAAATGGTATCTTGATGAGACTCTGCTTTATACTAATGATTTAAATGAGATCCAAATGATCAGTGGTGGCTACCACACTCTTACCATCAAGCAGCTTGCACGCAAAGACACAGGAACAATATCTTTCGAAGCAGGGGACAAGAGATCTTATGCTTCACTGCTAGTAAGAGGTAAGAGTACCACAATTCTGTGGTAGGCTGTGCTATCTATGTTATGTTCACAGATTTTCCATATCAGATTACATGATAGGGTCTCTGATGATTGTCTAATGATGGATATCATATTCCAAAATTTTCATCTCATCTCATTATCTCTAGCCGCTTTATCCTTCTACAGGGTCGCAGGCAAGCTGGAGCCTATCCCAGCTGACTACGGGCGAAAGGCGGGGTACACCCTGGACAAGTCGCCAGGTCATCACAGGGCTGACACATAGACACAGACAACCATTCACACTCACATTCACACCTACGCTCAATTTAGAGTCACCAGTTAACCTAACCTGCATGTCTTTGGACTGTGGGGGAAACCGGAGCACCCGGAGGAAACCCACACGGACACGGGGAGAACATGCAAACTCCACACAGAAAGGCCCTCGCCGGCCCCAGGGCTCGAACCCAGGACCTTCTTGCTGTGAGGCGACAGCGCTAACCACTACACCACCGTGCCGCCTATTCCAAAATTCTGATCCATAAATTTCTTTGAAATTTCTGATTTTTGTCTGTGACACATTATCTCATCTCATCTCATCTCATTATCTCTAGCCGCTTTATCCTTCTACAGGGTCGCAGGCAAGCTGGAGCCTATCCCAGCTGACTACGGGCGAAAGGCGGGGTACACCCTGGACAAGTCGCCAGGTCATCACAGGGCTGACACATAGACACAGACAACCATTCATACTCACATTCACACCTACGGTCAATTTAGAGTCACCAGTTAACCTAACCTGCATGTCTTTGGACTGTGGGGGAAACCGGAGCACCCGGAGGAAACCCACGCGGACACGGGGAGAACATGCAAACTCCACACAGAAAGGCCCTCGCCAGCCCCGGGGCTCGAACCCAGGACCTTCTTGCTGTGAGGCGACAGCGCTAACCACTACACCACCGTGCCGCCCTGTGACACATTATCACGAGGAAATTGGACACTGTAAAGCAGCAGTTAGACAAAATAAACTTAAAGTGAACAATGTTCAGTGTTGAGGTTGATATACTGAATTTTGACTTTTTTCAGAAAGACGCCCAACAATTATCAAACCATTAGAGGACACTGAAGCTATTGAGGGAGGAAATTTAAATCTGTTATGCAAGACCTCAAAACCATGCCATATCCTGTGGTATAAGGATAGTTGCTTAATGTGGAATTCCTCCAGCTATTTCATGACTCGCTCTGGAAGTGAGGCCAGGTTGACCATTCGAGAAGTTAAGGACACTGATGCAGGAGTGTATGAGTGTAATGCAGGATCCATCAGCACCAAGGCCACAGTGACTGTTAAAGGTATGTAGAGCTTCATGCAACACTAAAACTCATTGTTAATAATGGTGTAATTGTGAGAATGTCAATTCTGTAATGCATACAGTATTTTGAGGCCAGATACTTCCAGAGATTCTACAGATCTTGTTAAACCAGCTGTTTGAAGAATCCCAGGGGTTCCACAGCTTTTAAACTTGTCCTTTAGAGTTATGGACACCAATACAATAGTACAACTGGAAAAAATATAAAGAATAGGTTATGAGATATTCTTCATCTCAAAGCAAGCAAGGGCCATAGGGGTATCACTGATGATATTTTTAACAGTCCATCATTGGTGTGTCTATGGCATTTAAACTTGGCAGAGCCCATCCCTCTCCAAGCTTGATCAATGGACAATTTAGAGCAGCCAGTTAGCCTAACTGCGTGTCTTTGGGGGAAACCGGAGCAAACCTGCACAGACACGGGGAGAACATACAAGCTCCACACAGAAAGGCCCCCGTCAGTCACTGGGCTTGAACCCAGGACTTTTTTGCTGTGAGACAACAGTGCTAACCATTACACCACCATGCCATTCAAGTTATTGGTGGTCTAGATTACGTTAGTCAAAATACCATACCTGGCATCACTTGAATGCTAACACGACTCATGTTTTACAAATTAGCAATGTTTTCAGACATTTCCATGGACTAAAACTTTCAAAGAATCCAGTTAATCTTTACTCTGAATCTGTTTTCTGTTTCATCATTATTAGCTGTGCCTGCTGAGTTTACGAGGCAGCTTCATAACCAAGAGGCTGATGAGGGAAGTAGTGTGACACTGTTCTGTGAATTCTCTCTACCTGGTGTTCAGTATTTGTGGCGCAAAGGAGCCGAAACACTCAGGTCAGGAGAGAAATACCTAATGAAGCAAAGGAAAAATTATCTTTCTCTTACAATCCACAATGTGAAACTTGAGGACTCAGGGACTTACACGTGCATTTGTAGAAACCAGCGGACCATGGGCACTGTTACAGTTCATGGTAAGATATGATAAATACAAACTATTTCACGCAAAGCTATTTTTCGTTTTATTGCAAGACAGTAGGGTAATATCTACTATTCTTGTTGGCAGCTATTCCCATCACATTCACCAAAGAACTTAAAAATCAAGAATCAGAGGAGGGCATGGCCGTGACATTACGCTGTGAGCTCTCCAAAGCTGGAGTACCAGTAGAGTGGATGAGGAACAATGAAGTTCTCAGTCCTGGGATGAAGTATCAGATGCGACAAATAGTATCCATACAGGAGCTTGTAATTAGGAATCCACTGCCAGAGGACAGTGGAACATACAGCTGTGTGTGTACTGACCAAAGGACCAAAGCCACAATTCAGATAAAAGGTTGACCATGTTTTTGGACATTTTGACAAAAAAATTTACATTATTAATAGCATTTGTGTTATAATTAGTAGAAGACAAACAGAAGCTGTTGTTTCCCTAGCTCAACCCATTACCTTCAAACAGAAGCTTAAATCTCAAGTAGTTGAAGAAGGAAACAGTGTCACCTTGCACTGTGAGGTATCCAAACCTGGACTTCCTGTCGAATGGAGGAAGGGCCAAGAGTTGCTCAAGTCTGGAGAAAAGTACCGGATACGCCAAAGAAGTTGCGTGTCAGAGCTCAAGATTTTCAATTTGATATGTGAGGACAGTGAGATATACAGCTGCTCATGTGGCAATGTCCAGACATCAGCTAGGGTTACTGTTAGCAGTAAGTATCACAAAATTTCACCAGATCTTCACTTTCTTCTTGATTGGTGGATTGTCAGGGTATGACTGTAGTTAATGCTTTTGTTATTGTGCTGAATTGCTTTCTGTAGAGCAACCGATCAGCTTCACAGCGAAGCTAACAAACCAGGTTGCTGAGGAGGGCAAGACCATGACCTTGCACTGTGAACTGTCCAAAGCTGGTGTTCCAGTGGAATGGTGGAATGGAGAAGAGCTTCTCCAACCTGGACAAAAGTATCAGATGAGAGAAAGAGATGCAAAACATGAACTTATCATCTGTGACACTGTGCCTGCAGACAGCGGAGTCTACAGATGCATATGTGGAAACCAGAAGACCAAAGCAATGATCAAAATTGTTGGTAAGAAAGTCAGTTATTCCTCAGTTTTATTAGTCAGTTTTATGTTGCCCATGTATGACAATTACACCACTTACTTACATGGCTTGATTTGTGTTTTTGGAGGTGTGGCTGCTACTTTCAAGCAAAACTTGAAGAACCAAGAAGCTTTAGAAGGAAGCAATGTTGTACTAAGATGTGAGCTCTCTAAAGCTGGTGTGCCTGTGGAATGGTGGAAAGGTGAAGAACATTTGATGCCAGGTGGGAGGTATCAGATGAGACAAAACGGCAGGATTGCTGAGATGGAAATCACAAATGTTCTTCCTAACGATGCTGGAATGTACAGTTGTGATACAGGAAACACCAAAAGCTCCGCAGAGGTGAAAATCACAGGTATTCACTAAAGGTTTGCTTCAATCGGTTGAATACACATTCTGTAATTTTACAGTGTTGGATTGAAACAGTTTGTTTCTGTTGCCAAAGCGCTTCTGATTACTTTCAAACGGGAGCTCCAGGATCAGGTTTGTAAAGAAGGGGACATGGCTGTGTTCATCTGTGAACTGTCCAAACCTAGTGCTCCAGTAGAATGGAGAAAGGGAAGAGTTATTTTAAAACCAGGAGAGAAGTACAAGATGAGGCTGGAAGGAAGGTTAAACAAACTGGAAATAAGCAACCTGGAAGAATGTGATTCTGGAAACTATAATTGTAAAACCAAAGACGCACAATCAACAGCTGAACTTACTGTGCAAGGTAAGATGCATAAGGCACAATACGGATTGCGCAATAGCTATCTAGAACCTGTGTTGCACACAACTGTATGCAGAACTTGGACAGTTACATGCCATATATAACTAGCAACAGAAGAACTTCTGTTGAAGATTCCATGATCCACCATAAGATTTGGAGCACCAGAATATCACATTTGAACCTCTCTCCATAAGCTCATACACCAATCAGCCAAAAAATTAAAAACACGTACAGGTAAAGTAAATTACATTGATTATGTTGTTACAATGGCACTTGTCAAGGGGTGGGATATATTAGGCAGCAAGAGAACAGACATTCTTGAATATGATGTGTTGGAAGCAGGAAAAGTGGGCAAGCATAAGGATCTGAGTGACTTTGAAAAGGGCCAGATTGTGATGGCGAGATGACTGGGTCTGAGCATCTCCAAAATAGCACATCTTGTGGGGTGTTCCCGGTATGCAGTGGTTAGTACCTACCAAAAGTGGTCCAAGCAGGGGTTAAATTGGGATTGGTTATGTGGGGGGGGGGGGGGGGGGGGGGGGCTCTGCCTCGTACCCGCCCCTGCCCCCGCCGCCCTGCCCCAATATACTTTTTGGAAAATAACCCTCTAATTTGATAACCATATCATATTGCACAGAGATATACACCTTATCTGTGTGTTGTAGGCCTATGTGTGTCTTGTAGTGCCCCCCTACACATTATGGCAGTTTGAATGTAGATTGGTTGGCCAATGTAACAGATTGTACAGGTTGTTGTACATTGGTTTGAAGAAAATGATTAGTGGGGGGTCTGGGGGTCCTCCCCCAGAAGTTTATTATTATCATACATGTTATTTGCTGAATTCTGGTGCATTTTAATAAGTTGTTAGCTGACTTTACAGAGGTAGGTTGAGCAATATCATGTTAAATCTTGTCACATGCCTACAGGTGAAAAATGTGAAGGAGAAATGTTCAGTGAGAAAATTTGAAGGCTTGCACAATCTTAAACCAAAACAGTTGATTTATTTTGGAGGATAAATGTTAAATATGCCAAAACACTGTCAGTCAAATTGTCAATCAAATATATTCATGCAGTGAATGCAACCAAATACAAACAACACTATAACATTGGAAGCATTTATTATTATTGTTATTATTATGTATTCAATTATTTATTTGGCATGTGGTGCTTTTTGTATTGTCTAGAACATACATAAGATGAGCATATTATAGCAGCAAAATAGAAGCACAATCATTTGAATGCAGCAAAAGTTTTGCTAAACACATACTGTCTAAAAATAAAAACACAACATATTTAGATCAGTATTATTTTTTCCCCTCTTCAGTATTATTTGATATTTTGTTTTTAATAATAAAAAATATGATAATGACTAGAGCACAAGACGAGTGTTTTGTTTATGTTTGCCAAAGGTAGCTAACTTGAGGCAACGTTAGGCTCAACTTTTGGTCAATCTCAGTAGCTAACTTTAACTGACATCTCCCCCTTCCCCCTGGCTAATTTCTGTCGATAACTGGGGACTATGGAAATTGAACTCGCCAAATGCACAGACAGTTCGTTCAAGCACCTCTGATGGATTAGGATCGTATGCAGGTAAAAGGGGAGACGGTGTACGGAGAAAATTATAAACAAGTCACAACGCTGAAACACAAGCCCAAAAACCCGCAAACCATGACTTCTGATTTTTTTTAAAGCGAGCTCACAAAAAAAGAAACCCCAAAGTCGCTTATAAAAAGCGGAATTGGCAACCCACGCAGTGTTCCAGAAACCAGAATCTCTGATCGCAAGTTCTGTTCTAAATAGCTTTGACAGGTCGTCTTGTTATCAGGAAAACTATGATCTATCTCATAAAAGTCATGGGTTTATTGATTAATAAAACGATATTTAATTATTCAGAACTGAAAATCGTGAAAAGGGTTTGTTGCTTTTGATGTGTGCGTGATCATATGCCATCCGCTCCGAGCTTATGTGCCAGGGCTCAGCCCCGGCCCAATTTAACCCCTGGGTCCAAGGAAGGACAACCAGTGAACCAGCAACAGGGTCATTGGTGTTGAAGGCTCATTGACTCCTATGGGGTACAAAAGCTAGCCCATATGGTTCAATCCCACAGAAGAGCTACTGCAGCACAAACTGCTGAAAAAGTTAAAGCTGGCTAAAACAGAAAGGTGTCAGCATTAAAATTTTCACCAGTTTGTGCTACAGTAGCTCTTCTGTGGGATTGGACCATATGGGCTAGCCTTCATGCCCCATGCCAATCAATGAGCCTTCAACACCCATGACCCTGTCACTGGTTCACCAGTTGTCCTTCCTTGGACCACTTTTGATAGGTACTAACCACTGCATACTGGGAACACCCCACAAGATGTGTCATTTTGGAGATGCTCAGACCCAGTCATCGAGCCATCACAATTTGTCAAAGTTGCTCAGATCCTTGCACTCGCCCATTTTTCTTGCTTCCAACACATCAACTTTGAGAACTGACTGTTGTCTTGCTGCCTAATATATCTCACCCCTTGACAAGCGCCACTGTAATGAGATAATCAATGTTATTCACTTCACCTGTCAGTGTTTTTTAATGTTATGGCTGATTGGTGTATTTAACCCAGTTTTGGAGATTCATCTTATTTCTACAGTCATAAATTTACCTTCACAGATAGTTCCGTTGTTGCTTGGAGGACAACACTCAGCCCAATCACTTTCAGTTGTCTGGTAAAAGTTTCTTTAAGAAAACATGACTAAATAAAAATCAAAATATCTGAATCCACACTTTATTTACTCATATCTTCTTGTACTCCTTGTAATACTTATGCTGGAATATGCTGAAACCCAACAATTTCCATGGCTTTTTGTAGCACTTCCTGCTGCCTTCAAAAATGTTCTGAAGAACCAGGAGGCTCAAGAAGGAAACAGCATCAGTTTGCAATGTGAACTTTCCAAAGCTGGAGTACATGTGGAGTGGTGGAAGGGAAATGAAATGTTAAGAACTGGGGAGAGGTATCAGCTGAGAAAAAAGGATGCAACAGTAGAAGTTTTAATAAGGAAAGCACAACCAGAAGATAGTGGAGTGTATCGCTGTGTTTGTGGAGAGCAGAGTACTGATGCATACATCAAAGTCAATGGTAGGAAAGACTGCCCACTTATTATCAGTTGATACCCAAACATGTTATACCCCCACATGGGGCAATATTTAATGCATAAAAGCAGATTTCCTGTAGATATAAACTATTGTTTTGTGTAGCTCTGCCAATCATGTTCAAGCAAGAACTGAAGAACCAAGAAGCTGAAGAAGGGAACAATGTCAATTTGCGTTGTGAACTCTCAAAGTCTGGAGCTCAGGTAGAGTGGTGGAGAGGAGAAGAACTCCTTAAGCCTGGGGAGAAATACCAGATGAGACAAATGGCCACAAAAATGGAGCTGGTCATCAGAAAAGTAGTACCTGAAGATAGTGGTGTGTACACTTGTGTATGTCCAGATCAGAAATCCAGTGCTACAGTTAAAATAAAAGGTATGAAGCCACGTATATCAGGATACCGCCTCATTCCACAGACATGTTGACAAATGTTCTTCTGATATCACATGTATAATTTGCATGTTCTCAGCTTTACCAGTGATTTTCAAACAAAACCTGAGAAACCAAGAAACAGTGGAAGGCAAGAGTGTCACTTTATGTTGTGAACTTTCCAAACCGGGAGCATTGGTGAAATGGTGGAAAGGTCAGGAGAAGCTGACTGGGGGTGAAAAATACCACATGAAGACTGAGGGAAAGACTGTTGAGATGGTTATTAGGAATGTTGGATGTGAGGATGCTGGTGTATACAGCTGCACAGTTGGGGACCAAAAGACTACCTCAGAAATTAAAGTTCGGGGTAGGTTCTGCTGCAGTCGCACCAGGATATACAATAAAAATATATTACTTTATTCATTCTTTCATATTCTTTCACATGGATATATCATATTTCTATGGGTTTGTAGCTCTACCAGTCACATTCAAACGAGAGCTCCAAAATGAAGTTTCCAAAGAAGGGGGAACTGCCAGGTTTAGTTGTGAGCTCTCAAAACCTGGTGCTCCAGTGGACTGGAGGAAAGGAAGAGTTATTCTGAAGGCAGGAGATAAATATGAGATTAAGCAAGATGGAAAAACTGCCACACTTATCATACATAATATTGAGGAAAGTGATGCTGGATACTATTCATGTAAAACCAAGGATTCTGAGTCGACCGCTGAGCTTACTGTTCGGGGTAAGGTTTCTCAGTGGTGTGCACGATTAGCTAGCACAGATGGCTTTTGAAGGCTCTTGCTTTGCATGCTATGGCAACATGCTTTCCTTTGCAGTGCATGTAAATCTGCATTTTGTGCTCTGAGGCTATGCATGGCTATAAATTAGAACACTAAGCTAAGTCTCTCAAAGTTTCTTTTCTTCTTTTGGCTACTATTTCCAGTTCCACCCATTATCTTTAAAGTGAAGTTAAAAAACCAAGACGCTGAAGAGGAGAGCAATGTACGCCTGCATTGTGAGCTCTCCAAAGCTGGTGTTCCTGTTCAATGGAAAAAAGGGAAGGAACTGCTCAAGTCTGGACTCAAATACCAAATTATACACCAAGACACTACAATGGAGCTAATAATCAAAAAAGCAATGCCAGAAGACAGTGGAGTGTATAGTTGCATTTGTGGGGATCAGAGTACTAAAGCCAACATTAATGTTTTTGGTAAGATGAGGTCTTCTCAAGCTTTTATTATCATTTTAGTGAATGTTTTGCCTCTTCTTATACTCTTTTTGGTTGTTTAGCTGCTCAGGTCACATTCAGACAAAATCTAATGAGCCAGGAGGCTCCAGAAGGAGGGATCATAGTCCTGCACTGCGAGCTTTCTAAACCTGGGGTACCTGCGCAGTGGTGGAAAGATGAACAGGAGCTTAGTAACGGATCTAAATACAAGATGAAGCAGGACGGGTTAATTGCCGAGTTACACATCCGGAACGTGCTGCCGATGGATGTTGGGGAGTATACCTGTGTTATCGGAGACCAAAAGACAACAGCTGAAGTTAATGTCAGGGGTAGGTCCAGTGCAACCTGTTTGAGCTCCTAAATGAGAAGGTATTAATTTTATAAATGCAGGTATATTTATCGCATATCTCATTCATTATTCCATATTCATTACTCATTATGCATATCTGAACACATCTACTTCATAATGTAGTAAATGGAATATCGCTGAAAAGAGCATTTCTTTGTTAAAGAAATGCTCTTATGTTATTTCAAGCCATTTTAATAACATTACTCTCAAAAGAGAGTAATGTTATTAAAATGGCTTGAAATAACATTATAATTGGCAATCAATCAACCTTGAAGCTTTTTAAAATATTTATACACACTCTTAAGGTCTTAAAGCTAAACAGCCTTTCGATTTCATAAAATCAGTGAAATTTAGTTCCCTCTGAAATGTGGTGATTGTGATATATGTTTATTTCTGTAATATCTCACAAAATATCAGGCCATTCTGTGGCTGGGAAGTTATTTAATTTGAGGGGATTAAAGCAAATAATGTGCATGAAATAGAATAGAATAGAATAGAATAGAATAGAATGCCTTTATTGTCACTGCACAAATGTACAACGGAATTTAGTTCATCACAACGTAATGTCTTTTATTCTCGCTTTCTTTCCGTTACTGTAGTCGGTCTTCCACGTTTCATTAGCACACTCACGTCCTCCATTTTTGTGGCTACTGCCTCACATAAAGGCGGTAGCCACTATGTCATCGTGTTGTAAGAATGTAAGAATCAGTGTAACAATCGCAAACTGTGCGTGCACATACAGGTGTTCCTATTAAAATGGCTGGTGAGTGTATACAATTCGGTTCACCATTCGAAATAAATGGACTAGACTAAAGAAATCGCTTTTAGACATGTTTATGCTTATTACCAAGGGAAAGTGAGTTCCTATTTTAAAATATACTCCGGGTCGTCCCCCTTTCCTTGCCTTCTTCGGCCAGTGGTCCCATGTGTGATGTAGATGTGACGCACTTCCGAGTTGTTACAGGAAGTTGTCAAAAAGGGTATTGAGACCACTGAGCTCTAGCGCCGGGCCATTTCCGGGAAATAAGAGTTTGGGTCATGGTTTGGGTCATGGTGGCAGCGTGTGTATGTCAGCCTTGGTTTGGATGTTTCAGTTACAAAAGCTGTAAGAGGTAAGAGTAAAACAATTTAAAGTGCAGACACTTGGTATATTTTACTTCTGTGATTTTTAAATTGTTCATTTTGTGGCTACTGCCTCAAGAAGTAAATATATATACAGTGGGGCAAAAAAGTATTTAGTCAGTCACCAATTGTGCAAGTTCTCCCATTTAAAAAGATGAGAGAGGCCTGTAATTTTCATCATAGGTACACTTCAACTATGAGAGACAGAATGAGAAAAAAAAATCCAGAAAATCACATTGTCTGATTTTTAAAGAATTTATTTGCAAATTATGGTGGAAAATAAGTATTTGGTCAATAACAAAAGTTCATCTCAATACTTTGTTATATACCCTTTGTTGGCAGTGACCGAGGTCAAACGTTTTCTGTAAGTCTTCACAAGGTTTTCACACACTGTTGCTGGTATTTTGGCCCATTCCTCCATGCAGATCTCCTCTAGAGCAGTGATGTTTTGGGGCTGTCGCTGGGCAACATGGACTTTCAACTCCCTCCAAAGATTTTCTATGGGGTTGAGATCTGGAGACTGGCTAGGCCACTCCAGGACCTTGAAATGCTTCTTACGAAGCCACTCCTTCGTTGCCCGGGCGGTGTGTTTGGGATCATTGTCATGCTGAAAGACCCAGCCACATTTCATCTTCAATGCCCTTGCTGATGGAAGGAGGTTTTCACTCAAAATCTCACGATACATGGCCCCATTCATTCTTTCCTTTACACGGATCAGTCGTCCTGGTCCCTTTGCAGAAAAACAGCCCCAAAGCATGATGTTTCCACCCCCATGCTTCACAGTAGGTATGGTGTTCTTTGGATGCAACTCAGCATTCTTTCTCCTCCAAACACGACAAGTTGAGTTTTTACCAAAAAGTTCTATTTTGGTTTCATCTGACCATATGACATTCTCCCAATCCTCTTCTGGATCATCCAAACGCTCTCTAGCAAACTTCAGACGGGCCTGGACATGTACTGGCTTAAGCAGAGGGACACGTCTGGCACTGCAGGATTTGAGTCCCTGGCGGCGTAGTGTGTTACTGATGGTAGCCTTTGTTACTTTGGTCCCAGCTCTCTGCAGGTCATTCACTAGGTCCCCCCGTGTGGTTCTGGGATTTTTGCTCACCGTTCTTGTGATCATTTTGACCCCACGGGGTGAGATCTTGCGTGGAGCCCCAGATCGAGGGAGATTATCAGTGGTCTTGTATGTCTTCCATTTTCTAATAATTGCTCCCACAGTTGATTTCTTCACACCAAGCTGCTTACCTATTGCAGATTCAGTCTTCCCAGCCTGGTGCAGGTCTACAATTTTGTTTCTGGTGTCCTTTGACAGCTCTTTGGTCTTGGCCATAGTGGAGTTTGGAGTGTGACTGTTTGAGGTTGTGGGCAGGTGTCTTTTATACTGATAACGAGTTCAAACAGGTGCCATTAATACAGGTAACGAGTGGAGGACAGAGGAGCCTCTTAAAGAAGTTGTTACAGGTCTGTGAGAGCCAGAAATCTTGCTTGTTTGTAGGTGACCAAATACTTATTTTACCGAGGAATTTACCAATTAATTCATTAAAAATCCTATAATGTGATTTCCTGGATTCTTTCCCCCCATTCTGTCTCTCATAGTTGAAGTGTACCTATGATGAAAATTACAGGCCTCTCTCATCTTTTTAAGTGGGAGAACTTGCACAATTGGTGGCTGACTAAATACTTTTTTGCCCCACTGTATGCTATATTTACTGTATGGACATGGTTTCAGAAAACAATTTTATTTATAAGCAGTGGCCACATGTACCCATAAGGTACCTATTTTTCTCTCCTGTTTCAAATTTGTATCCCACAATGCCTTGCGTGAACGGGGAAAGCCCACCACATGATGCAAGACATAGTATCTTGAATTGGGTCATAGTGAAGCAGGAAAAAATAGTGGCAAGTTTAGCGCCACGTGGCTCTAAATTTGGTAATTGTTCTATTTTAAAAAACTAATAAAATTGGAAGTCTGTGATTCGAATTCAGTAGCTTTCGGTCCACTAAACAAAAATAACTGGGTGTTGGGGAAAATTATTTTTATGACCTACACTTGAAAAATCTGAAAGGTGGTTTACCTTTAATCAGGTACAATATGTGTAGATATCTTGAAATTGGAGACCTGACCACCATGTTGGACTGTTGACGATTAGTTACTAACATATACAGGTCTGTAAGCGTACCACTGTCAGAATTCCATTTGTTAGCAGAAGTTGTGTGGCTTTCCTTGTCTTTTCCAGACAGGGAAAGGAAAACATTTCATGTACAAATTATCTCGCAGCTCACAGATATTACTACTAGCTTTTCCAATCAATTTATACTTTCCTATTCATATATATAAATTCATAAACAGATTTTTTTACAACCCCAACTTCCAAAAAAAAAAAAAAATTGGGACACTCTGTAAAACATAAATAAAACCCAAATGCAATGATTTGCAAATAATTTTCAACCTATATTTAATTGAATACAGTACAAAGACAATATTTTTAATATTCAAACTGATCAACTTTATTATTTTTTGTAAATATACACTCATTCTGAATTCTGATGCCTGCACCACGTTCCAAAAGTTGGGACAACGGGCATGTTTACCGCTGTATTACGTCATCTTTTCTTTTAACAGCACTCAGTAAGCGTTTGAGAACTGAGGACATTTTTGACACTGAGGACAATTGTTGAAGATCTGAAACTGAAATTCTTTCCCATTCTTGTTTGATATATGACCTCAGTTGTTCAACAGTCTAGAGTGTCTGTTGTCATATTTTGCACTTCATAATGCACTACACATTTTCAATGGGAGGCAGGCAGGCCAGTTTAGCACCTGCACTCTTTTACTACAAAGCCATGCTGTTGTAACACGTGCAGTGTTACAACAGAGTGTCTTGCTGGAATAAGCAGAGACATCCCTGAAAAAGACATTGTCTAGATGTAGCATATGCTGCTGTAAAACCTGTATGTACCTTTCAGCATTAATGAGCCTTCACAGACGTGCAAGTTACCTCTGCCATGGGCACTAACACACCCCGTACCATCACAGATCCTGGCTTTTGAACCTTGTGCTGGTAACAATCTGGATAGTCTTTTTCCTCTTGAGCCTGGAAGACACAATGTCCATGATTTCCAGAAACAATTAAAAATTTGGACTTGTTAGACCACAGCACACTTTTCCACTTTGCGTCAGTCCATCTCAGATGAGCTTGGGCCCAGAAAATTTGGTGGTATTTCTGGATGTTGTTGGTATTTGGTTTTCTCTTTGCGTAGTAGATTCAGCGATGAACTGAGTGTAATGTCAACATCTTTCTGAAGTGTTCCAAAGCCCATTTAGTAATGTCCTTTATACAGTTATGTCAGTTTTTAATTCAATGCTGCCTGAGCAGTCAAAGGTCATGGGTGTTCAGTGTTTGTTTTTGGCCTTACCCTTTACATGCAGAGATTCCTCTGGAGTCTCTGAACCTTTTGAAGGTATTATGGCTTGACAATGGTGAAATCCCTAAATTATCTTCAATTGTACATTGAGAAAAGTTGTTCTTAAACTGTTGGACTATTTGCCTGTGCAGTTTACACAAAGTGATGAACCTGACCCCATCCTTGCTTGTGAATGACTGAGTCTTTCCAATTACTAATTAACCTGTTTACCTGTAGAATGTACCAAAAAGATGTTTTTGAGCATTCCACAACGTTTGCAGTCTTTTGTTGCCCCATCCCAATATTTTTGGAACGTGTTGCAGGCATGAAATTCAGAATGAGTCAATATTTACAAAAAACAGTACAGTTTATCAGTTTGAACATTAAATTTCTTGTCTTTGTATTGTATACAACTGAATACATGGGTCATTCTAGAATTTGGGGTACATTTCACATCTCCAAGATAAACCTTTTGTTATTTTCCACAAAATAAATCTTTATTGAATCAGTTTTGAACAGTAATGCAAATTATGACAAACTTTCACAAATAGCAATGCTTGATGTACATTTTAGACCCAATTTATCCATAAAACATTAACTAAATTACTCCCACCCCTCCCCCCACGGGCAGCACGGTGGTGTAGTGGTTAGCGCTGTCGCCTCACAGCAAGAAGGTCTGGGTTCGAGCCCCGTGGCCAGCGAGGGCCTTTCTGTGCAGAGTTTGCATGTTCTCCCCGTGTCCATGTGGGTTTCCTCCGGGTGCTCCGGTTTTCCCCACAGTCCAAAGACATGCAGGTTAGGTTAACTGGTGACTCTAAATTGAGCGTAGGTGTGAATGTGAGTGTGAATGGTTGTCTGTGTCTATGTGTCAGCCCTGTGATGACCTGGCGACTTGTCCAGGGTGTACTTCGCCTTTCGCCCGTAGTCAGCTGGGATAGGCTCCAGCTCGCCTGCGACCCTGTAGAACAGGATAAAGCGGCTACAGATAATGAGATGAGACCCCTCCCCCCACATTATTGGCTGTCTTTGACTCCTGATTCATCCATTCAACTCCAACAAACAGGAAGTGATTCAGTCTAACAATCTGTTTTTTGGGTCTTATTCAATTAACTGTTATAAAATCAATTACATAGAAAGTCTATTTTCTGTATTATGTGAAATTTCAGAAATAAAAATATATATATTTGTATCTGTCCCACTGTTCTTGTCAACTCTGTTAACTCTGTTATAAAACTGCATAAAATCCACAAACACTTTTAATACCCATGACACCTGCACCGAGTGATATCACTTCCTCTGGCGGGAAACTTCAGAAAGGCAGTCAGGTGTGTTCTGTTTCTTCTCTCATTAATTTGAACAAAATGTTGAGGCTTTTACACCAACAGTAGATTAATTATTTGTCAAATCTCTTATTGTGATATTGGAGCGAATCTCTCACTCATTTTAAAAACAAAAAACAAAAATATGATTAAAATTCATAAAATTCTGTTTTTATACATGCCATGTGGTAGCTAGTTTGAGGTTAGCATGTGGAGTTAAGACACAAAATGGTGGAAAATGTCAACTCTGTTATCATCAATTCTGTTAATGGATTGCCCAGTTTAACGATAACAGAGTTGACGATGACTAGCAGAGTCGACACTTGAAATGTACCCGAAATTATAGAACGGGCCATATGTCAAAAAAGATTTGCAAATCATTGCATTCTGTCTTTATTTACATTTTATTCAGTGTCCCAACTTTTTTGGAATCGGGTTTGTAAATCTGAAATTGCTATTAAAAAGTGTAAAACCTTTGCTGCATATATCACTCAAATTAAGAAAAAAAATCAATGACCTTCTAAGATCCTAGAACGAACTAAGATCCTGTATTTAAACCCTTTTTCATGACACTTCTTTACGTACAGCTGCAGCCTCTGTGTTCTTTGAGAAAGAACTACAGGACCAGGAGGCCATGGAGGGAAACTCGGTGGTGTTCCGCTGTTTGCTGTCAAGTCCAAATGCACCAGTGGCTTGGAAAAAAGACTCACAGCAGATCACACAAGGTGGCCGATTTACTCTCCACCAAAAGGGCTCAACGCGGGAACTTGAGATCAGGAAGCTGAGGTCTGAGGATGCTGGTGTTTACACATGTAGCACAAGGGGCAAGATGACATCAGCACACCTTAGAGTGATTGGTAAATGGCAAATGTTTTATTAGCAAAAGCAAAAAAAAAAAAAGATTTTAAGCACATTCCATCACCATGTTAAAGGATTTTCTACCAAACTTTTATCTCTTAGAGCGTGTGAGAATTGTGCGAGAGCTACAGGACCTGACTGTAACTGCAGGAGAAGATGCTCATTTTGTGTGCGAGCTTTCACGTAGTGATGTCACTGATGGAGTGTGGTGGCTCGACTCCACTGTTCTGCAGGAAAACGAAATGAATCAGATGAGCTGTTGTGGTCATGAGCATCACCTGACACTTACCATGACAACACCTGAGGAGTCGGGTGTTGTGGCCTTTGTGGTGGGAGAAGAATGGACTTCAGCTCATCTACGAGTGAAGAGTAAACCCAAAGGTGAGAATTGAAATGAAGGTCATTCTGCTGCCTATTTACCCTTAGCACACTTTCAAGCCTATTAGTCTGTTTCTCAAGTCTGAACTAGAACAAAATTAATACCTTTGGTTCATTTGCTATTTGGCTTGATTTAGTTTCACACTGGACATAACTAAACAAACCAGAAAGCCAAAAAATTTTTTTTTTCTAAGGGGTGTGTACGGCTGAAAACTTCATAATACTCTTGATTCACTTCATGAAGTTGAGTCAATTCAGGTTTGAATCACTTTCTCACTACAACTGAACCATGCTAGAGTATGGTTTGAAACAGTCTGAGTCAATTTCACTCAGATGGTCTCGGACAGGTTGAAGTGTGACTATTGTGTTCTCACCTGCCTAAAGAACCGAATGTAACCCAATGTGTTCTTCTGCTGTTGCATGCTGAGATGCTTTTCTGCTCACCATGGTTGTAAAGAGTGATTATATGAGTTACTATATCCTTCCTGGCAAAAAAGCTCAAACCAATCTATCACTTTTCCTCTAACCTCTCTTATCAACAAGGCGTTTGTTTCCACCCACAGAACTGTCACTCACTCACTCACTCGATGTTTTTTTGTTTTTCGCACCATTCTGTGTAAACTCTACAGACTGTTGTGTGTGAAAACCCCAGGAGGAGATCAGCAGTTTCTGAAACACTCAAACCATCTGGCTCAAACCAACACCCATACCACAGTGAAAGAAAGTCACATTTTGAGATAATAATTTTTCCCATTCTGATGTTTGAACATTGTGAACATTAACTGAAGCTCTTGATTTGTATCTGCATGATTTTATGCATCGTGCTGCTGTCAAGGGATCGGCTGATTAGAGAACTGCAGAAAACAGCAGGTGGATGGATGTGTGTTCCTAATAAAGTGGCCAGTGAGTGTATCTCATCTCATTATCTCTAGCCGCTTTATCCTGTTCTACAGGGTCGCAGGCAAGCTGGATCCTATCCCAGCTGACTACGGGCGAAAGGCGGGGTGCACCCTGGACAAGTCGCCAGGTCATCACAGGGCTGACACATAGACACAGACAACCATTCACACTCACATTCACACCTACGCTCAATTTAGAGTCACCAGTTAACCTAACCTGCATGTCTTTGGACTGTGGGGGAAACTGGAGCACCCGGAGGAAACCCACGCGGACACGGGGAGGACATGCAAACTCCGCACAGAAAGACCCTCGCCGGCCACGGGGCTCGAACCCGGACCTTCTTGCTGTGAGGCGACAGTGCTAACCACTACACCACCGTGCCGCCCCCAGTGAGTGTGTATAGATATATATTATACCATCTATATTAATGATCTTCTATTCACACAGTTTTGATAGAAGAGGAATTGAAAGACATGGTTGTCTTTGAGGGTGATACTGCCACTTTAACCTGTGTTACCTCGGATGACTGCACACCCATCACATGGAAACGAAACAACGTCACCCTCCTGGCAGGGGAAAAGTATGAACCTCGTAAAGAAGGGAAACACAACTTGCTTTTAATACATAGAGTAGAAAAAGAGGATACTGGGGTTTATATGTGTGACACAGGAGACATGCAAAGTATGGCTGCTCTCACCGTCAGAGGTAAGTCTAATGTGATCTGACCCTTAGGGTGTGTTTTTGGATAACTTCTAGATCAGCATACTGAAATGTCATGAATCTGTACAATATAATTTTCTATATAAAATTTATTAAAGTCTAAATTTATATAGTTTGTAAAATGATTAGCAAAGAAACAGTGTAAAAGTTGTGATTGCAAGTTCTCCATTGCCATGAAATCCCTAAATTAGTTGTTTTGGAAAGAGATATGGCTAGAGCATCAAATTTTTTAGCTTGCTACTGAAGAGTTACATCATTAGCACATTTTATACCTGTAAGGACCTGAGTTTATTCCTCTAGTTCAACCATTCCCAAACTTAAGAATGCCATGGCCCAATTTTAATTTGAAAATCTTCTGTGGCCCACCAAAACCTTTAATAGCTATTACTCCATTTGAACTCTTTCCCCACCAATGATGAAGTATTCTGTCCATTACAATTCCCCACCAATGTTGAGATATAAGATATGTGAAGATACCTTCACAACCTTCACTTTAGAAAACACTGGTCTAATTTATCCCTAGTGGGGACAAGCTTTTTTACGCTCAAATATTTCAATTCCATTACAGTCCACAATACTGTTTTAATTTAGAACATGGATCCCAAATTCATTTCATGAGAACCTTTATTAGGCTGCTCCCAGTCCACAGGCCAGTCCTTTAGCAACCTTGTTTTCAATTGTTATTAAAGTTACTAAACATTATAATACAGATAGTTACTGTATGTACAAACATGATATGTAGTTGAAATCCCATTGCTTCTTATTTTTACATGGATTGTTGTTGTTGAAACTGAATCTACTGTATATTCGGTGTCCTAGAACATCCACTTTTCTTTCATGAGGAACTTCAAAATCAGCAGATGGAAGAGGGTGAAACCGCCTTCCTGCACTGTGAACTCTCTAAACCTGGAGTTTTGGTTCATTGGAAGAAGGGAAGCATTTTGCTTAGACCAGGAAACAAGTATAAAATGAAGCAGGATGGTTGTGAAGTACAACTTCAAATCTACGACCTGGCCATTCAAGATAGTGGCATCTACAGATGCTGTGCAGATAGCATTGAGACAAAAGCAAGTCTTAGTGTTAAAGGTATTCTATATAATGTGAAAAGTGTATTCAGTAATCAAAAAAATGTTTTCAGTTTGTGCAGTCTAAATCAAAGCCATCTTTTTCTAGAACAACCTCTGTTTTTTCGTGAGGAACTCCAAAGTATGGAAGCTGAAGAGGGTGAAACCGCTTTCCTGTGCTGTGAGCTTTCTAAGCCTGGAGTTCCGGTGCAGTGGAAGAAGGGAACCATGCTGCTGAGACCTGGAATTAAATATGAGATGAAGCAGAACGGTTGTGAATTAGAGCTCCATATAAATGACTTGAAATGTGAGGACAGTGGAGTCTACAAATGTTGTGTTGGTAGCCTAGAGACAAAGGCAAATATCCTAGTTAAAGGTAAAGCATATAACATTTCACAGGAAATATGTTTTCCGTTGAATGTGTATGTGTGTGTATATATATATATATATATATATATATATATATATATATATATATATATATATATATATATATATTTATTTTTTTTTATTTTTTTTTTCCATCATTCACCATACCTCCCCCCACCAGAACAACCACTGTTCTTCTCTGAGGAGCTACAAAGTCAGCAGTTAGAGGAGGGTGAAACTGCCTTCTTGTGCTGTGAACTTTCTAAACCTGGGGTTTTGGTGCAGTGGAAGAAAGGAGCCATGCTGCTTAGACCAGGAGAAAGGTATGAATTCAAGCAGGATGGTTGTAAACTCCAGCTTAAGATCCATGATGTGAAGGGTCTGGACAGTGGAAATTACAAATGCTGTGCTGGTGGCTTGGTTACTACCGCATCTGTTATGGTAAAAGGTACGTCCAGTCTCTTGGTCATATGGTATGCAAATTATATATATATGTGTGTGTGTGTGTGTGTGTGTGTGTGTGTGTGTAAAGTCATCCAGATCAAGGTTGTCCATTTTACCATTTCAGAACAGCCCCTGTTTTTCCATGAGGAACTTCAAAATCTGGAAGTGGTCGAGGGTGGGACTGCCTCCCTGTGCTGTAAAGTCTCTAAACCTGGAGTTCCAGTGCAGTGGAAAAAAGGAGCACTAGTGCTGAAGTCTGGAAATAAGTATGAAATGAAACAGAATGATTGTGAATTTCAGCTTAAAATCCATGACTTAACAAATCACGATAGCGGTATCTACAAATGCTGTACAGGTGGCATTGTGACTACAGCATCCCTTGAAGTGAAAGGTATGTGCAGTACATTTAAGGATCACCATGTTAGGAAGAAGAGTTTATCACTGAATCCCAAATTTACACTTACAATTACAGAATTTGGCAGAGGCCTTTAAGTGCTTGGTGATCTCTATTAAAAACATATCCTCATGCTCATACGAATAGGCCAAGGTTAATAACAGTTGATAACAATATATTACCCACTATTTTTTTGCATACAAACACCATAGCAACATGTCCACAGATAGAAAGTGGACAGTACTGTGTGTACGACTGTTTTAGTGAGACACAAATAAGACAGTAGTGCTAATAAACAGTATATTACTACAGCTTTCACACTTGATGCATGGAGCAGCCATCTTAGATTCTGAAGTCAGGATTGGTGAGGTTCTTCTGACTTTCCGAATCATAAATTTGACTTCAGGGGGCATTCCGTTTGACATTTCCTACTGGGAACTGAGAAATCCTGACTTCCCAGTACAAATAGAACACACCAAGAGTCTTGTTGCATGTCTTCTTTCAGTCTTGAGGAATAGTGGGTCAAGTTGGGCCATACTAGAGGTCGTAAGAGAACATGTTGTTGAGCAAAATATCCATTCACCTACTACTCTAGTTATGCAGCAACTTAAATACTCACCAAATATCAATTGTTCACCACTACCACTAGTGATGCAATCCAATCATTCAAGAAGCTTGATATACTTCATGGAAACCTACTGCATTTAGTTTCCCTGTAATTTAACTGTGAAACATATGATGTAAAATCAACTGATGTACCTTGTCTTATGTAGAACAGCCACCATTCTTTCTTGAGGAACTCCAAAATATGCAAGCAGTGGAAGGAGAGGCTGCCTTGCTGTTCTGTGAACTCTCTAAACCTGGAGTTCCTGTCCTGTGGAAGAAAGGTGCAACCCGTCTGAGGCCTGGGGGTAAATATGAGATTAGGCAAAATGGCTGCAAATTACAGCTTAAAATACATTACTTAACACATCAAGACAGTGGCTTCTACAAGTGCTGCGCTGGTAGCCTTGAGACCATCGCGTCCCTTGACGTGAAAGGTACATGCCTGAATGGGGACTGTATTTAATAAAGGTATTTTGGCAGAATGGGGACTGTATTTAAGAGTACAAGAATAACTTATAGTAATAACCCTTGAATTATCTGTAGAAGTACCAGTATTCTTTCATGAGGAACTCCAAAATCTGGAGTTGGAGGAGGGTGGAACTGCTTTACTAACCTGCAAGATCTGTAAACCTGGGGTTGCAGTGCAGTGGAAGAAGGGATCAGTCCTGCTTAGACCAGGAGATAAATATAAGATGAAGGAGAATGGATGTGAGCTACAACTTCAAATTTGTGATCTGACATGTGAAGACAGTGGCACTTATGGATGTTATGCTGATACCATAACAACCACAGCAACTGTTCTTGTAAAAGGTATGAGTAATCATTTTCCATTATTACACTGATTACTTTCTCCATACATTTGTTAATCTGACAAGAACCGAGAAGGGTTAAACAGCTATTTAACAATGTATTAATCTGTCATGTTCAGAACAACCTTTGTTCTTCTACAAGGAGCTCAAAAATCAAGAAGCAGAGGAAGGTGAAACCAGCTTGTTGTGTTGTGAGCTCTCGAAACCTGGGATTTCTGTGCAGTGGAAAAAGGAAACAATGCTTCTGAAGCCTGGAGAGAAATACGAAATGAAACAGGATGGATGCAAAATGCAGCTTAAGATTCATGATCTAAAAAGTTCTGATAGTGGCTCCTACAAATGTTGTGCTGGTAGTCTGGTTACTACAGCATCTATTGTAGTGAAAGGTATGCTGTTGAAAAGCAGGTACATACATTTGACAATAAGTTTTATGAGCTCTATCATCAGGAGATAAATTTGACCACCGTGTTCTTTGTTCTCTCCAGAAAAATCTTTGTTCTTCTATAATGAGCTTCAAAATCTGGAGGTAGAAGAGGGTGCAGTTGCCTTACTATGCTGTGAGATCTCAAAACCTGGAGTTGCAGTACAGTGGAAGAAAGGAGATCTTCTTCTGAAGCCTGGACAGAAGTATGAGATGAAGCAAGATGGATGTGAACTGCAACTTAAAGTCCATGATCTGAGGATTTCTGATAGTGGCTCCTATAAATGCTGTGCTGGTAGCCTAGTCAGTACTGCATCTATTGTAGTGAAAGGTACGTGGTTTTAAGGTGGTATATTTGTTATGAGCAAATATGGTTGACCAAAGAGTGAGGGCATACATTTGATAGCTTGCACCATGTACTCTATGGTTGTGAGAAAGAATTGACTAACATAGTTTATGTTCTCTCCAGAAAATCCTTTGTTCTTCTGCAAGGAGCTACAAAATCTGGAGGTAGAAGAGGGTGCAGTTGCCTTGCTGTGCTGTGAGATCTCAAAACCTGCAGTTGCAGTGCAGTGGAAGAAAGGAGCTCTTCTTCTGAAGCCTGGACAGAAGTATGAGATGAAGCAAGATGGATGTGAACTGCAGCTTAAAATCCATAATTTGAGGAGTTCTGATAGTGGCTCCTACAAATGCTGTGCTGGTAGCCTATTCACTACTATGTTTATGATAGTGAAAGGTATGCAGATTTGGGTGATGTAGTTGTTGTGACCAAATATGGTTGACCAAACTGTGGGGACATACATTTGGCAATAAGTTTCATGTACTCTGTTGTTGTGGGAGGGAATTGACCAAATTATTCTATGTTCTCTCCAGAAAAACCTTTGTTCTTCTGCAAGGAGCTACAAAATCTGGAGGTAGAAGAAGGTAAAACTGCCTTACTGTTCTGTGAGATCTCAAAACTTGGAGTTGCAGTGCAGTGGAAGAAAGGAGCTCTGCTTCTAAAGCCTGGACAGAAGTATGACATGAAGCAAAATGGATGTGAACTGCAACTTAAAATCCATGATCTAAGGAATTCTGATAGTGGCTCCTACAAGTGCTGTGCTGGTAGTCTGGTCACTACAGCATCTATTGTAGTAAAAGGTATGTAGTCTCTTGTGACCATCCCAATACATATGGCTGACCAAATAATGGTTTTAATTACTCTGTCTTTATGAGAAATAAAATTGACCAGCATGTACATTTTTCTCTCCAGAAAAAACTCTGTTCTTCTGCAAGGAGCTTCACAATCTGGATGCAGAAGAGGGAACAATTGCTTTGCTCTGCTGTGAGCTCTCAAAACCTGGAATTGCAGTGCAGTGGAAAAAAGGAGCTCTTCTTTTGAAACCTGGAGAGAAGTATGAAATGAAGCAGGATGGATGTGAATTGCAGCTTAAAATCCATGATCTGATAAGTTGTGATAGTGGCTCCTACAAGTGCTGTGCTGGTACTCTGGTCACCACAGCATCTATTCTGGTGAAAGGTATGTGGTTTGTTGTGACTATCACAGCAAATATGTTTGACCAAAGATTGGGCTATACATTTGAAAATAAGTTTTATGCCATTGTGAAAAAATAATTGACCCTCATGCCCTTTGTTCTCTCCAGAAAAACATCTGTTCTTCTGTAAGGAGCTTCACAATCTGGATGCAGAAGAGGGAACAGTTGCCTTGCTCTGCTGTGAGCTCTCAAAACCTGGAATTGCAGTGCAGTGGAAAAAAGGAGCTCTTCTTTTGAAACCTGGAGAGAAGTATACAATGAAGCAGGATGGATGTGAACTGCAGCTTACGATCCATGATCTGATCATTTCTGATAGTGGCTCCTACAAATGCAGTGCTGGTACTGTCATCACGACTGCATCCATTGTAGTGAAGGGTAGGTCATATATTGCAACTAACACAAGGGTAAATAAAGTTGGAACATGAATTCTGCAATATTTTTATGATGTTCTTCTTAGTGAGTAAAGAACTGACCACCATGTTCTTTGTTCTTTCCAGAAAAACCTTTGATCTTCAGTAAGGAGCTTCAAAATCTGGAGATAGAAGAGGGAAATACTGCCTTGTTTTCTTGTCAGCTCTCGAAATCTGGAGTTTCTGTGCTGTGGAAGAAAGGAGCACTTCTTTTGAAGTCTGGAGAGAAGTATGAAATGAAGCAGGATGGATGTGAACTGCAGCTTAAAATCCATGATCTGAAGAGTTCTGATAGTGGCTCCTACAAATGCTGTGCTGGTAATCTGGTCACCACAGCATCTATTGTGGTGAAAGGTATGTGGTTTGTTGTGACCAACATAACATTGGTTATGGTTGATCAAAGTGCATCATTGTGGAAGATCAACAGGTTCTTCATTCTTTCCAGAAAAATCTCTGTTCTTCTGCAAGGAGCTTCACAATCTGGATGCAGAAGAGGGAACAATTGCCTTGCTCTGCTGTGAGCTCTCGAAACCTGGAATTGCAGTGCAGTGGAAGAAAGGAGCTCTTATTTTGAAACCTGGAGAGAAGTATAAAATGAAGCAGGATGGATGTGAACTGCAGCTTATGATCCATGAACTGAGGAGTTCTGATAATGGCTCCTACAAATGCTGTGCTGGTAATCTGGTCACCACAGCATCTATTGTGGTGAAAGGTATGTGGTTTGTTGTGACCAACATAACATTGGTTATAGTTGACCAAATTGTGGAAAAAAATTGACCAATAGGTTTTTCATTCTTTCCAGAAAAACCTCTGTTCTTCTGCAAAGAGCTTCAAAATCTGGTAGTAGAAGAGGGTAAAACTGCTGTGCTCTACTGTGAGCTCTCTAAACCTGGAATTTTTGTGCAATGGAAGAAGGAAATTATGCTGCTTAAACCAGGAAGCAAGTATGAAATTAAGCAAGATGGCTGTAAACATCAACTTAAGATCTATGGCTCGAAGAATCAAGACACTGGGAGTTACAAATGTTGTGCTGGTAGTTTAGTGACCGCAGCGTCTCTCACAGTCAAAGGTATGGGGTTTAGTCAGTGTAATTTAAGTCAGAATTAAAAATTAAAACTAGAATCAAGATATGACTTGTGCAAGGGAGAACTGACAGGCATGTTCTTTTTTTGTTCCAGAACATCCATTATTTTTCTCTCAGGAGCTTGAAAGTCAAGAGGTAGAGGAAGGCAGGACTGTGATGCTCTGCTGTGAGCTCTCTAACCCTGGAGCTTCAGTGAAGTGGAAGAAGGACATGGTTCTGCTGAGGCCTGGAAATAAGTATGAGATGAAACAAAATGGCTGTGAATTACAGCTTAAAATTTATGACTTGAAAATTGAAGATTGTGGCATTTACAAGTGCTGTGCCAGCAAAGTGGAGACATCCGCTACTGTTGGTGTAAAAGGTTTGTTTTCTTTATTAAGCCCTTTCTGTTCTGTCACTTTCACGTATGTGTGGAAGTTTCTCTGCATCCTTGCTTCACTGCTCCACATTCATGAATTCACGAACTTTGTGTGCATACAATTCATGGAAGGTTACACTCCTTTTTAATGACCATGCTCACTGATACTGATGCTGCTCTGTGCTTTTGGGTTGATTATACATTGGGTTGGTTATACATCACATAATATCACATGATATGTTTGTCAAGTATGAGTAGAAGCAAATAAGCATAATAACGGAATGATATCCAGACCAGTATTGGTATTGACGCAGCCTAGTATACTATTGAAGAAAGATTTTCTTGACATCATGATAATTGTATACTTTTATTTTTCCTGTTAATGCCATCTAGTGTTTCCAATCAAATCTAAGGACATCCTTCAGGTACCACCACGCTCAAAGGGCAAGAGATCCCAGCAAGGTCCTATGTTAGATGGAAAAAGCAATGTCATTGAACCAAAAACATCACCTCTAAGGCACCAGTTGGCAAATACTATACTAGAGCAATGGCAGGATGACCAGTTGGATCATAGTGTAAAGAGGACAGAGGAGCAAGACTTTGAGAAGAAGACATTAATGAGGGAAATGGGGAAGGAAAATGAAGGATTCCCTGGGAAGGACGAGGAGATGGTGGATATTAGGAAGCCCACTCCTTCTCCTGATGATCATGTTACTGCAGAGCAGAGTAACAAAGCCGAGAAGATTGCAGTTACGACTACCGCAGACATCCCTACTGAACAAAATCAAGACAATATAAAGCAAGCACTAGAGTACAGAGTTACCACAGAGCAGATAAGTGAGACTCAAGGCAAAATTGTTCTACCAGCACCACCTTGCCACAAGGGAAAGTTCACCCAGCCACAGATTCTGGAGCCAAAGAAAGAGGTTTTGGTCATGGACCCATTTGAAGACACAACCTCCAGAGGTTCTTCAGATACTGGGAGTCAGTTCCTGGATTTTGGAGATAAAATGACCAAAGAGAAATACACCACAAAGGAAGCATTAGAAAGGCAAGAAGTAAAAGAAGAGATACCATGTGTCCATAGTGAAAGACGTATAGCACCTGAAAAGACTCAAACCTTAAGTGAAGTGAAGGAGCATCTTGCAGAGAAAGCATCAAGTCAGCATATTATTGATCAGGAATACAAGAAGCTACATATCAGTAAAGGAAAAACAACAGAAATTTCCATTAAACAACAAGCCCTGCAACAGAAAGCAGAGTCCACTGTGCAAATGGATTTTACAGAGCAGACAAACATGAAGCAATTGGAAGAGGTCCCAGAACCTTTAACAATTCAGTCTCTGGAGAAGGTAGCAGCTCAGACCAAGAATGAGGGTCTAGATGTTGATACTGTCAACCACAAATCTTGGGAAGAGATCACCAAAGCTTGTGAAGTTGCAGAGCTGACAAAGGACACCAACCGTCTGGAACAGCATGCTCAAGAACCCCCAGGTACAGACATAAGTCAAGAGGATGAGACAGAGATCCTAGAAGCAGCTATCAAGATCCAAGCTGCTTTCAAGGGCTACAAGGCTCGAAAGGATATGCGGCCTGTTTTCAAAACAGTGTTCAAGACCCAGAATGTGGAGCTGAGTGATACATTTTGTTTGGAGTGTATCATTGAGGGTAAACCCAGCATAGTGCAGTGGCTGAAGGATGGCATTGAGATAAAGTCTGGGACACACCACAAGATCAGCCATCATGAAGATGGTAGGTGCTTGCTGGTTATAGCTAATGCAAGTTTCGAAGATGCAGGGATCTACACTTGTGAAGTTGCCAACAAGTTTGGTACTATAAGTTACAATGGGAATGTGACAGTCAGCCATCCAAAGAAGCCGATAAATGAAATTGCGCAACCGTCAGCAACAGAACCAATTTCTGGAAAAGAATTTGAGAAGATCTCTGATAAGGAAGAGGACTCACTTAGGCTCATCTATGATCTGCCTACAGATGACACCTACAGAAAAATTCAGGAGAAAAGGAAAAGTCTCATTTCAGTTAGTTCTAGTAAGTTGCCTTAAATAATTGTTTCAAATTTATGCATGTTGCACGACTCAATGCTGATAAACCGTTTCAAAGCCATTGTACATGTCCATTCCTAAAGCATTTCTAATGGTGCCATTTTATAAGTCCTTCCCATGCCAGGATCTGGTCTTCCCAGGCAGTCTCTTGTCCCAATAATAGCCAGGCCCTAATGGCACATTGGGTGGTGCTGATCTCTGCTTCTATACAGTGGTGCTTGAAAGTTTGTGAACCCTTTAGAATCTTCTATATTTCTGCATAAATATGACCTAAAACATCATCAGATTTCACACACGTCCTAAAAGTAGATAAAGAGAACCCAGTTAAACAAATGAGACAAAAATATTATACTTGGTCATTTATTTATTGAGGAAAATTATCCAATATTACATATCTGTGAGTGGCAAAAGTATGTGAACCTCTAGGATTAGCAGTTACTTTGAAAGTGAAATTAGAGTCAGTTGTTTTCAATCAATGGGATGACAATCAGGTGTGAGTGGGCACCCTGTTTTATTTAAAGAACAGGGATCTATCAAAGTCTGATCTTCACAACACATGTTTGTGGAAGTGAATCATGGCACGAACAAAAGGGATTTCTGAGGACCTCAGAAAAAGCATTGTTGATGCTCATCAAGCTGGAAAAGGTTACAAAACCATCTCAAAAGAGTTTGGACTCCACCAATCCACAGTCAGACAGATTGTGTACAAATGAAGGAAATTCAAGACCATTGTTACCCTCCCTAGGAGTGGTCGACCAACAAAGATCACTCCAAGAGCAAGGCATGTAATAGTCAGCGAGGTCACAAAGGAACCCAGGGTAACTTCTAAGCAACTGAAGGCCTCTCTCACATTGGCTAATGTTCATGTTCATGAGTCCACCATCAGGAGAACACTGAACAACAATGGTGTGCATGGCAGGGTTGCAAGGAGAAAGCCACTGCTCTCCAAAAAGAACATTGCTGCTTGTCAGGAGTTTGCTAAAGATCACGTAGACAAGCCAGGTAATTGGAAAAATGTTTTATGGACGGATGAGACCAAAATAGAACTTTTTGGTTTAAATGAGAAGCATTATGTTTGGAGAAAGGAAAACACTGCATTCTAGCATAAGAACCTTATCCCATCTGTGAAACATGGTGGTGGTAGTATCATGGTTTGGGCTTGTTTTGCTGCATCTGGGCCAGGACGGCTTGCCATCATTGATGGAACAATGAATTCTGAATTATACCAGCGAATTCTAAAGGAAAATGTCAGGACATCTGTCCATGAACTAAATCTCAAGAGAAGGTGGGTCATGCAGCAAGACAATGACCCTAAGCACACAAGTTGTTCTACCAAAGAATGGTTAAAGAAGAATAAAGTGAATGTTTTGGAATGGCCAAGTCAAAGTCCTGACCTTAATCCAATGGAAATGTTGTGGAAGGACCTGAAGCGAGCAGTTCATGTGAGGAAACCCACCAACATCCCAGAGTTGAAGCTGTTCTGTACGGAGGAACGGGCTAAAATTCCTCCAAGCCGGTGTGCAGGACTGATCAACAGTTACCGCAAACGTTTAGTTGCAGTTATTGCTGCACAAGGGGGTCACACCAGATACTGAAAGCAAAGGTTCACATACTTTTGCCACTCACGGATATGTAATATTGGATCATTTTCCTCAATAAATAAATGACCAAGTATAATATTTTGTCGCATTTGTTTAACTGGGTTCTCTTTATCTACTTTTAGGACTTGTGTGAAAATCTGATGATGTTTTAGGCCATATTTATGCAGAAATATAGAAAATTCTAAAGGGTTCATAAACTTTCAAGTACCACTGTAGCTCTCAGCCTCTTGCCTATACAGCTAGGGTTACAGTGGGGGACTAGTCCTCTGGTAACTGTGAGAGTTTGACTCCCTACTTGCAGGTATATTGCAGCATGCTTTGCCAGACGGCAGTAGGTACCATCTTTATGATGGTCTTTGGTATGACCCGACTGTGAGTAGAACTCACAATCTCCCAATCAAGAGGTGGACATGCTAACCACTAGGCCAGCTTGCAGTGCTATTTTATGATGCCGAAACAAAATGAATAGTCTTCATGCAGGTGAAGAAACAAGATATATACAAATGAACAACAATCACTGATTGCCATTACCAAAACTGTTTTTTCCCAGTTAACTTAAAACATGATGTGACTTACAGCAATATGTTTATAATTGCTGTTTTTTTTGTGAAAAGGTGGAAAATATATGTTCTTTCAGGCAGGTGGCTTCTGTGTTGTGTATGGTGAAGCTTGAGCAAGGCACCTGCTGTCTAAAATGTACCCAGCATGGCTTGTTGCTGAAGATGACACTATATTACAGGCATTTAGCAGAGCAACCTGGGGATTAGGTGCCTTGCTCAAGGGTAATTCAGCCATTCCTGCTGGTTCAGGGAATCAAACCAGCAACCTTTTGGTCCCAAAGCTGCTTCTCTAACCATTAGGCCATGGCTTCTACTATGTACAGGGCTGCGTCAGTTGGCTAGCTAACTGGTTAGCATTCTTGGTGACTGCATTACACAGCTATTATTCAACTATTTAGATTATGATTTGCATTTCAAACTGACCTCTTGTTTTAAACGGCTGTTAGACCCTGATATGGTTTAAGTAAGTAATAATTGTTTTAAGTAAGTAATAATTCATATAAGTTTAGATAAAATGCATGCGACAGATAGTGGAGACAGTGTAGCATCCAAGTATCTCTTGTCACTGCAGCAAGCTAAGCATTTTGCTTAGCACGCTGTCTTTTTGATGAACTTTCCTTTCTGACATGAAGATTGTTCCTGGCATGAGAGAACACCACATGTGAACAACTATTTCCTAATTTTAATTGGGATATCCTGTCATTAAATGCATCGAGTACAGATCTTCGCTAATGTTTTGAAAGGTGTTTACCATTAACCAGATAGTTTCTAAGTAAAACGACATTTCTTCCTGTGCTCATCAATTTTTTGCTTGAAACTGTCTATGGCAGTTGACTTTTTTTTTTTAACTTTCTATTGTGTTTTGCAGCATCCTGTCCTTCAGATTATGAAACTGCCCCTGATGTGGATACAGACTACTTATCCAGGTAAGAAGACCTGATTATAAACCTAATATTCATTTTAAAACCATAATTATAAAAACAAACTGCAGTTTTGTTGGTTTTTACAGAGGAAAAGAAGTGGAAAAGACAAAACCCAAAATGCAGCTGTCTCAATGTTTAGAAGAAGAAAAAGGTATCAGGCCTCAACCACAAAAAAACACCAGACAGTCAAAAGTAAAAGGTCAGTCTCTTCTTCCATGTCTATCTTAAAATTATGTTAATTGATGATATATTAAGGAATGAAAGCTAATCCTATGTTCCCAATAGCAGTCCACAATGTCGCTTGTACTGTACTAGGTCCATACGCTGACCAGAAGCACCAACGAGCTCTGCTACTTCCAATCAAATTTCATTTTTCTTCATAATATCTTGATAGACATTTACTGGCAGGATAAGCTGAAACACATTTATAAGCTTTTCATCCATTTTTGCTCATCAAATAGTAAATGGAAACTAATTTCAGGTAGGGGCTTACCAGTGTTGCAGTCGAGTCACTAAGCCTTGAGACTGAGTCCAATCTCGAGTCCCCAGTGTTCAAGTCCGAGTCAAGTCCAAGTCATTAAAGAAAATTTCAAGTCGAGTCCAGTCCGAGAACAAGACTCCAACTGCACCATTTGACGGTGTCTGTTGCTGCCTTGATGTGAAAGCGTCTCTGCTACTGTGTTGGACTAATGTTACTGCTTGACTGCCCCATTTTAGTTAATAGGCTACAGATAAAAAGCTTGTTCATTGCTCAGCAAGCCCCGCCCACTATTAACAGGGCAAATAACATGAGAGAGGGTTAACACGAGCTAGTTCATCACTCAGCAAGCCTCACTATCAACAGATCAATGAACATAGCGTGTCACTTCCTTCTTTGGATGGAGTCTTACCAAATGACAATTGAAGTTCGAGGTTCTCCCCGTCGTCTCCTCGATAGTTCTTCTGCATATGGAACACATAGCAGTGCATTTTTTCCCACTGCACGAGAAGTCTGGATAAGCAAAGCAGACAATCCTAGCAGCGTTCTCTCCAGGCATTTTAGCACTGTTAACGTTATTTCGATTACGTTCATTATGTCTTATATTAAATATAGTTATTTTTTTTTTCTTTTTCTTTTTTATCAGACATCCAGTTTTTGGGTTTGTTTACCTGACATGTTTCGACGTACGACTGTCGTCTTCCTCAGAGTGTCACCGGATGTTAATTGGTGATGCATCTTTTATCAGCTGATGTTTCTGAAGGCGTGGCCTTCCTGTCTGGATTGACAGGTCGGTCACGCCTTCTACTGTCTGTTTGTCCCCTGCAAGATGGCACTCCATACATGCTCTCCCACACCTGGAGTGCCATCTTGCAGGGGACAAACAGACAGTAGAAGGCGTGACCGACCTGTCAATCCAGACAGGAAGGCCACGCCTTCAGAAACATCAGCTGATAAAAGATGCGTCACCAATTAACATCCGGTGACACTCTGAGGAAGACGACAGTCGTACGTCGAAACATGTCAAGTAAACAAACCCAAAAACTGGATGTCTGATAAAAAAGAAAAAAAAAACTAACTGTTAACGTTAGTTTGTTCCTGAACATGACATATGAACAAGTGAATGTGCATTCTCTTGCACAAAATTAGTATAAAAATTAATGTAGATATAAATATCTTATGTCAAATTATGGTATATTATAAAGAAAAAATCTGAGTCCTCGTCTCCAATTTATGAGTCAGAATGCAGTTAATGTACAAGTTCGAGTCCGAGTCATCAGTGCTCAAGTCCATGTCAAGTCACGAGTCGGACTCAAGTCAGAGTCCTGGACTCGAGTACTACAAGCCTCGTGGTTAACATGTCCGCCTCTTGACCAGGAGATTGTGAGTTCTACTCATGGTCAGGTCATACCAAAGAGCATCATAAAAATGGTATCTCCTGCCATCTGGTGAGGCTGCAATACAGATGTGAGTAGGGAATCAAACTCTCGCGGCTACCAGAGGACTAAACCCCCCACTGTAACCCTAGCTATATAATAGGCAAGAGGCCGAGGGCTACTGAAATGGAGCTTGGCACTGCCTGACATGGCATGGGAAGGACTTTGATTTCTTTCTTGATTGATGAAATGCAAATAATTTTTTTTTCACAGAGGGAAAGTTAGTAAGCAAGACTCCATCTAAATACTCTCACAGCCTCAAGACCTCATCCAATGTAGAGTCAGTCTCGGAGTCAGACGAGGATTATGAAAGAGAGGAGGTAATACTGTATCATATTTTTATGTATTCTATTGTTATACATTGAGTTCTATCTGAATTTTTTTGGTTACCGCTTGACACGTGGTATTTCATTCTCAGATATGTGATATCTATGTGGCCAAAGTGGACTGTCACCCCATCAGAGGCAATAAAGAGACCTTTCTTCTTAAGGAAGGCCAGTTTGTGGAGGTCCTCGATTCTGTGCATCCTGTGAAGTGGCTTATCTGCACAAAGCCAAGCAAAACCACTCCATCCAGACAAGGATGGGTATCTCCAGCATACCTTGAGAAAAAGACAAAGGTTAGCATCAAGAGATAAGATAAGTTGAACGCTTCTTCGTGAGCAGGGGTGGAAAATGCACAGAGAAATTGTATTTGAGTAAAAGTGTGAGACTCTTTCATAATCTTTCTCAATTAAAAGTAGATTTACACAGTCAAAAAATACAATGTACTTGAGTGAAAGTTAAAAAGTATCTACATTTATACATTCAAGTTATTCATCATGCATAACTCTGCATGACTAGCTAATTAGCTAATAATAGCTAATATATAGCTAATATTAGCTTAGCTAATAAGTGAGTCATAATGAAAATATTTTGGTAATTCAGACACACAATTTAGCTCGCTGGTTAGCTAATGTTTAATAATCCCTTTGGACTGGCACATTCGTAATGAAAACAAAACTTAGCTAGTGAATTTAAAAAGCTAGTTGACAAAACTTGCAAAACATGACTATCTAGCAAATTTTACATGGCAATTTACAAAATGTAACTAGCTAGCTAAACTTAAAAGCTAATTTGTAAAACTTGGCTTTTAAGTTAGCTTTGAAGGCTGATTTAAATAGCTAAATTACAAAACTTGGCTAGCTAATATTCCAAAATTAATTTTAACTGAACTCAAAATACATCTTTAGCTTTGATGGTAAATTTTAAAGTATATTTTTTATTCATTTATTTTTCTTTACATGGGAGGCTAATAAGACGTGTCATCTTGTAAAAACCCACTGGTAAATCCAGCAAACAAGAACATCTTACTAAGAAAAAAAACTCAAAAGGAATTATGAGATTTCTATCAAGTCTTAATTACAGTAACAAAGTATATTTACTCAAGTATTTTCTGCGCCTGTCCCTGACCCATCTTGCGATGACTCTTTTCAAAGGAACTATTTTCTCTGGCACAAGAAACAGAGACAAAAAACGCTTCTGAAAATAGAAGAAAAACACCCTCTAAAGATGAATATAGAGAGACATCAAGGTGAGTTAGCACATACAAGGTTATATGATTTTCAATACTTTTTATGAAAACTTATATAATTAAACATGCTTTTACTTTTCAGTCAGTTGATCAAAGGTCTACTTGACGATGAAAACGAGTTTGTAAGAGAAATGAATTTCTTTGTGGAGCACCATTTACAGCATGTAGAGACAAGCTCCAAGGTTCCACTCACTATTCTTAGCCAGAAAGAGTATATATTCCGCAACATAAAGGACATCACAAGCTTCCATGAATGGTAAAGCAAACAAAAAATGTTATTATGTAATATATTTGTTTATATTATATAGACACAAGTGTTTTACTGGGAAATACGGCACTCGTATTTTTCATCTGAGCTCCATCTGGGACATGGAGAACCAAAACCAGGACATAAATCTCTGTCACTTATGAGGAAATTGATAATAAATCGATGTTTTTGATAAATTTGGGGACTTTGTTTGTGAATGTGTCGATGTAATAAAAAGAAAATCGTACGTTGACTTGAAGATATGAAGTTTATCTTCTCATGTTGAAAAACGTGCATTTTTCATATGAAATTCATCACGGATCTGAGTGACATATTTAAATAATATTGGCTGGCTTTTTTCATGGTATATCAGATATTTTTCATTCAGCTAGCATGATTGTGAACGAGTCGAAGATGAGTAGCTGAATGGAATATATTTAATATACCATGAAAAAAAGCCATTATTATAATACATACATATTCCTTTCGGATGTTCAATGCATCGTTCTCTTTCAAAATTCCCTCAAAACCTTCCGTATTTAACGAAGCAAACCTGGCAGCCATGTTTGTTTACAAATTGTCCCAGTCACCCGCTAGCATGGAAGTTTTACATCTATAACGTGTGGCATGTTGACAACCATGCAATATCGTAAACCTTATTCAACGCTCATTCTCCATTGGGTATAGTGATATAATACACGTAGGATAAGCGATATGCTAACAATATTGCATGCTATCGAACCAAATGAATGAAACCCACTAGAAGGGAATAGAACATGGTTTTTATTCCATGGAAAAAGTGTCCTGTATGGATAATAATTCCCGATATTTCACTCCAGTGACATCACTCCCAGTGTTTTCCCGCTGACTAGACGCACGTTGTCAAAATGGTGAACCGGTTCAAAATTTAAATTCTTTTGATTAACTAGCAGTGTTTTTTTGGTGGATGTGTCCATATAATATAAAGAACATTACATGGTGGCACAAAGATATGAAGTTTATCTTCTCGTGTTGAAAATTTTTCACTCGTTTGTGATGTATACATTCACCACTCAAAGATGAAATTCATATCTTTGTGCAGCTGTGTAATATCCTCTAAATACCACAGCCTTGTTGGTCAGAAGGTGTTGATTAAGTTTCTATAACAGCAGCTCTGACAGTATTGCAGATGAAAATCACAGGTTTTTCTGAATACGTTATTGTTTCTATAGTAACAGCTCATTCACAGGGGTTTGTACAGCAGACACAGATTTTAAAGTGTTGTTATATGAGGACACATTTATGTAACATTTATGTAAGGAGTCTCCAGTGTCAGTACTTTGTAACAGTCAGAGGTAAAGCTGTAGTGACGCTTTATAGCCTCAGTAGAGTACGTGAGAACAGGAATTAACTTGTTTCATGGACATTCCACAACATTACATGAATAACTAGAAAAGCACTCGGAGAGCGCAGACCTCCGCCAAGAATCCTTTAAAAAAACCTGGGGTCCAGAAGGTGATCCGGATCACCACCAAAATTTAATGGATTTTTACTTGTGCCCAGTCACACCTCTGGAAAAAATTTCAGAGCAATCTGTTCATAACTTTTTCCGTAATGTTGCTAACAGATAAACCAACAAACAAACAAACCAACGCTACCGAAAACATCACCTCCTTGGCGGAGGTAAAAAGGTATAATACAGTATCTATATATTTTTTAATGAATGAAAAGTTGTAGCGTTGGCAACTTGCTGTGGTATAAGAGGAATAAAACATGTTGCTGTTTAAGGAAAACAAAACTTAAGAGTGGTAACAGTGACCATGCTTGTTGATTGTTTTCCCATAACAGCACCACATGGAGTGTTTTATTCCTTAATATCATTATTTACTGTTTTTGTTGTTGTAAGTTTATCGATTCATCTCAGTGTGCATTTCCATCTTACAGTTGTGTTTTACCGAAGTTAAGCCAGTGCACCACAGATGATGATGTGGCTCAGTGTTTTGTAAATTACGCCCCAGATTTTGAGATGTACCTTCAGTACATTATCGGCCAGTCTCAAGCTGAGGCCTGCATCACAGATAAACACACACAGCACTTCTTTAAGGTAAGCACATACTTTCCAGTGCTGGTAGTTTGGCTATAGCTTAGATATTTTAACATATTGTAGCTTACAAAAAAGTTACAATTGGAAAGTAGCTTCCCTGTTGAAACGGTAGCTGTGTTTCCATTAACCTGCTTAATGTGCAATTTGAAATCGCAAACTACAACTAGATAAAGACTGTGACGAAAGTCACAGTGATTTGCTCTAGCTGTTACAAACTGGTATGTCTGGTCACCGTACCCTATAGATCCAGAACGGTAAGAGGTATGGAAAAATGCTTAGTGAAGAAAAGTCATGCCTTGCCACCCTGAACAAAATTAAAAAAAATTGAAAAAAATCATGAAAATTGACAGTTATAAGTGATTGAAAAAAAATCCCATTTTTCATGGATCATTCTGGATCAGTGATCCGGATCAGCACCAAAAGCCATAGCAACGTAATTCAGCCGAGAGGTATTCTTCATGTGAAATTTGGTGATGATTGGTTGAAAACTGAGGGAAATATGGTGTCCTAAAAACTTTAGAAGAAGAAAGTGGAAAGATCCTGAGTGAGAGTAACAATTTGCACCAGCGCTGCTAGCATAAATTGAAAATGAGGATGGAAACCACAGGTTTAAAAAACCAAAAGTTCGAACAAATATGAAAAACATGTGCGTATCGAGCTGTGGGGTGACTTTATGGAACAGACTGGAGACAGAAATAAAACAAAGTGCAAATATGAATCTGTTTAAAAAAAGGTACAAAAAATATTTTTAAATAAGTATATAGAAGAGGAAGTATGTTAATGGAGGATGATGAGGGATAAATCTATAAATAGAATAGGGTTGATTGTTATATTAGAACTAACTTAGTATATGGTATATATTTATTTATGGGGATAGTTTATATATTCATATTTACAGGGATAGGTATGTAGTAGATATTTATTTTTGTAATTATATATTTATATAGATATTTATGAAGTGTATATATGGTATATAGTATATATTTATTTTTGTAATTATATATTAATATAGATATTTATGAAGTGTATGTATATGGTATGTAGTATATATTTATTTTTGTAATTAAATATTTATATAGATATTTATGAAGTGTATGTATATGGTATGTAGTATATATTTATTTTTGTAATTAAATATTTATATAGATATTTATGAAGTGTATGTATATGTATGTAGTATATATTTATTTTTGTAATTATATAGATATTTATGAAGTGTATATATGGTATATATTTTTATAGGTGTATTCATGTAGTTTGGATTTCGGGGTAGTTAAAAAGGGGTGGGAAATTAAAAAAGTATTGTACTTCTTCCCACTCCTTTTTCGAACAATGTGTGGTGTTTTGTAATGTCTTAGCTCTTTGTTATTTTATTTATTTTTTGTTAATTTCTCGTTTTCTTTCTTTTGTATGTACAAATAGTTACATACGTTTTTTATATATGTTTGAAATAAAAATAAATTCAAAATTCAAAAAATTCAAATTCAAAATTCAAACATGTGAACTTTGATAAAACTCAAATATTGCAAAAAAAAAAGGTTTTTGTGCTTGTTTGTGGTAGTTTTTCAGATGATTCGATAAAGCAAAATTTTGCAAAATTGAAATGGAAACTTTTTTCACATTTAAGTCACATTCAAGACATGAAAAACTACTTTTTGGAAAAGAAGAGTGCGCTGTAAGGGAGGAGAAGAACTTTTGTGTAAGGAGAAAACCAAGCTTTAATCACATGACATCACTTAATGGAAACCTAGACCATTAGCAATTTTTTTGCTTGTTTTGTTGACATTTAAAACAAATCATTTCTGTTGTGTGCAAAACTGCAATGGAAAGCCGGCTACTGAAAGTTTCATTAAAAAAAAAAGTTTGCTTGTCCCACAAGAGCATATTGGAATTAAAAATAATGTGTTTCTTAGCAATATGCCAACACTGCTTTTGCACATCTGGATACTCGAGCCTTTAGTGTCAGCACGTATTTGGAGAGACCTTTGGAGAGGCTTAAAACATACAAAACTCTGTTCAAGGTAACGCTGTGAACTTTATAAAAAAAAATGATAGCAATCTCTGTAAACTACCATAACAAACCAAGATGTGGTTCAATGTTTTTTTGCAGGAGTTGATAAGGAACAAAGCAAAGAGTGGCCAGAGCTGTTGCCTCCTCGAAGATGCCTTTTCCATGGTATCCAGCTTGCCTTGGCGTGCAGAGAACGTGCAGCATGTGTCCCTGATTGAGAATTATCCAGCACCTCTCAAAGGGCTTGGAGAACCAATCCGACAAGTGGGTCATCAGACAATGGAATTTCATCAACACATTAATTCAGTGTGCTGGAAGTTGCTCTGATCTCTTGGTTGTTTTCCATCTCAGGGTTCCTTCATTGTATGGGAAGAAGCACCCGGGACTAAAATTTCACTCAGAGGTCATCATCGTCATGTCTTCCTGTTCAAGGACTGTATCGTCTTCTGCAAGACGAAAAGAGACTTGAGTACCCAGTCCATGTTTTATGTCTTCAGGAATAAGATGAAGGTAATTTTAGAAATGCACATATAAAAAATTTAGTTTTCGTAAAAGCTGGCTGGTGGGCAGAATGGTGGTGGAATGGGTAGCATTGCTGCCTCACAGCTCCAGGATCCTTGGTTCAATCTTGAGGAGTGGTCATCAGCTTGGAAAAGGCAACTGGACTTGCTTGAAATCCTTGAAGACGTTTCATCTCTCATCCGAAAGGCTTCTTCAGTTCTGTCTGACTAGTGGGGAGTTCCAGGTATTTATCCTCTAGTGGACCAAAAGCAACCCTAAGGAGAGTCGTTGAGGTCACATGGATGGTTGACCCTCTCAGTCATCCTGTAAGTTGTTCGGGTCACTGGAGGCCGGGTGTGAACGGTGTTAGCAGCCTAGAGGGTCGTTAGGGTTGGTCGTTGGCTCTTTCTGCCATCATATGAGTCATTGAAGTCAGCTGAGTTTTGGTGTGGATGTGTATTCAGTTTTCTGGGAAGACCAAGACTCAGCTGACTTCAATGACTCACATGATGGCAGAGAGAGACAATGATCACCCTAATGACCCTCTAGGCTGCTAACACCATTCACACCTGGCCTGCAGTGACCCTAACATCTACAGGATGACTGAGAGGGTCAACGACCCATGTGACCTCAACAACTCTCCTTAGGGTTGCTTTTGGTCCACTAGAGGATAAATACCTGGAACTCCCCACTAGTCAAATAGAATTGAAGAAGCCTTTAGGATGAGAGGTGAAACATCTTCAAGGATTTCAAGCAAGTCCAGTTGCCTTCTTTAGCACCTATGGTTACAATGACCTGGATGACTGAGAACCTTCGCAGACATACTTGGAAATGGTTGGCAAAAGCAATTTGGAGATCATGAACTGGTGTTACAGTATCTTTGAATAAAAGACTCCTGATAACTGTTAATTCATATAAGTTGCTCCTGCAGCAGTAAAAAAGATTTTCCTTCTTGTGCAGCTGAGTGATGTTGATTTGAAGGATACGGTTGAAGGGGATGACCGATCCTGGGGAATCTGGCATGAGCATCGAGGTACAATCCGAAAAGTCACCCTTCAAGCTCATTCCATGCTCACCCGCTTGTCCTGGCTCAAAGACCTTCAAGATTTGCAACAGCGCAGCAAGCTTCCATTATGGAGTGAGTTTGCAGTAAAATTCCTGCACACTTTGATCCAATAAAGACTTTCTGGTTCAAATCAATATCTGGTTTGTTAAATTTTTAAATTTGTATGTTGACAGGTGCACCATGCATCGAACTGATTCTTACTGATTCTTTAGTTAAACTCGGACAAACCATAAAACTTGTTTGCAAAATCACGGGAGTCCCGAAACCTGTGGTTACTTGGTACAAAGGTAATATTTACTTCAGTGTTCTTCTCAGAATATTCGGAACTGGAAATCCTGGCACTTGATGCCACTTTCTTTCTTGCTTTCTCAGATGGCATTGCTCTGAAGGATGATCAGCATCACATTATCTCAGAAGGAAACTCAGGTGCTTGCTATTTGGTTCTGACTTCTGTTTCCATGGACGATTCGGGTCAGTACATGTGTTATGCAACAAACCCCATGGGGAATGCTAGCACCCTGGCCAAGATCATTGTTGATGGTAAGCACAATAGAGATCTGAAGTGTAAACTTTCCTTCTCTTCAACTTACAGTAGCACCAATATGCACATCATGACTACACTGAGCTACACCAGTAACCTTGCTAAACAGCGAATACAGGATCACAGTGTTTTTTCACAGAATTTAGCAGACAGTCTTATCCAGAGCAATGTACAACATACCCAGAGCAGCTTGGGGAACAGGTCACTTCAGCTATTCCTGCTGGTCCAGGGAATTGAACCAGTAACCTTTTGGTCCCAAAGCTGCTTCTCTAACCTTTAGGCCATAGCTTCCCCCAGGAACAGTTTGCCTTCCTGGAAAGAATGTTCTTAGCAGGTTAGCTTGTGATAAGAAGACTTGCAAGGACATGAGAACTACTGAGGTATGCATTATTGCCTTTAGTGCTCATAAACTAGCTAGCTAACTTAACTAATCAGAATAATCTCCTGATGAAAAGTGGAACAAATCATCAAATTAAGGAATGGTGAGCCATCTAGTCTTATAGTAGCATTCTCATATCCTTGCAACTCTGTTCTCAGAAGCTAATGTGGAAAGAACATTCTTTCCAGGAATGCAAATTGGTATTGGGGAACACCCCGTGATTCTGGTGGCTCTTTATTTGTTGTTTAGCAAGCTAACTGCAATAACTTTGGTGTGGTGAAGTGATAACTCACTAACTGTAGTTTACACTTTACAGTGCCTCCTAGTTTCACAACCAGACTTCAGAACACTCCTCTGGTGAAAGGGAAGGATGTGAAATTGCAGTGCTCAGCAGGATGTATTCCTGTACCCACTGTCAGGTGACACTTTTTTTTCCCCCACATCACATTAGCTGCTTTCAGGCAGTTTACACTTATTAGCTCTTCTGGCCAACAGGCAATGAGCTTATGCCATCATGTGTTGATGGCATAAGAAGCAAAATAAAAAGAAGCAATTTTCGTGACTTCTCTCTCAATTCTTCACCGATGTTCATTCTTTTCGGCAGGAAGGTACACTACCGTTCAAAAGTTTGGGGTCACCCAGACAATTTTGTGTTTTCCATGAAAAGTCACACTTTTATTTACCACCATAAGTTGTAAAATGAATCGAAAATATAGTCAAGACATTTTTCTGGCCATTTTGAGCATTTAATCGACCCCACAAATGTGATGCTCCAGAAACTCAATCTGCTCAAAGGAAGGTCAGTTTTATAGCTTCTCTAAAGAGCTCAACTGTTTTCAGCTGTGCTAACATGATTGTACAAGGGTTTTCTAATCATCCATTAGCCTTCTGAGGCAATGAGCAAACACATTGTACCATTAGAACACTGGAGTGAGAGTTGCTGGAAATGGGCCTCTATACACCTATGGAGATATTGCACCAAAAACCAGACATTTGCAGCTAGAATAGTCATTTAGCACATTAGCAATGTATAGAGTGGATTTCTGATTAGTTTAAAGTGATCTTCATTGAAAAGAACAGTGCTTTTCTTTCAAAAAATAAGGACATTTCAAAGTGACCCCAAACTTTTTGAACGGTAGTGTAGGTCTGCCTGGGGTGCATATAGCTTCTACCCAAATTTGCATAATTGCAATTAATAATGAAGATATGGAGCAATTAATCAATCCCTAATGAGCAGTTTCCACACAAATCACTTCTTCTCCCTCAGTTCTTCACTGCTTTTGATTCTTTCTGGTATGAAGGTAGGGGAACCTAGGGTGCATATACAGTGGTGCTTGAAAGTTTGTGAACACTTTAGAATTTTCTATATTTCTGCATAAATATGACCAAAAACATCATCAGATTTTCACACAAGTCCTAAAAGTAGATAAAGAGAACCCAGTTAAACAAATGAGACAAAAATATTATACTTGGTCATTTATTTATTGAGGAAAATGATCCAATATTACATATCTGTGAGTGGCAAAAGTATGTGAACCCCTAGGATTAGCAGTTAATTTGAAGGTGAAATTAGAGTCAGGTGTTTTCAATCAATGGGATGACAATCAGGTGTGAGTGGGCACCCTGTTTTATTTAAAGAACAGGGATCTATCAAAGTCTGATCTTCACAACACACATTTGTGGAAGTGTATCATGGCACGAACAAAGGAGATTTCTGAGGACCTCAGAAAAAGCATTGTTGATGCTCATCAGGCTGGATAAGGTTACAAAACCATCTCTAAAGAGTTTGGACTCCACCAATCTACAGTCAGACAGATTGTGTACAAATGAAGGAAATTCAAGACCATTGTTACCCTCCCCAGGAGCGGTCGACCAACAAAGATCACTCCAAGAGCAAGGTGTGTAATAGTCAGCGAGGTCACAAAGGACCCCAGGGTAACTTCTAAGTAACTGAAGACCTCTCTCACATTGGCTAATGTTAATGTTCATGAGTCCACCATCAGGAGAACACTGAACAACAATGGTGTGCATGGCAGGGTTGCAAGGAGAAAGCCACTGCTCTCCAAAAAGAACATTGCTGCTCATCTGCAGTTTGCTAAAGATCACATGGACAAGCCAGAAAGACTATTGGAAAAATGTTTTGTGGACGGATGAGACCAAAATAGAACTTTTTGGTTTAAATGAGAAGCGCTATGTTTGGAGAAAGGAAAACACTGCATTCCAGCATAAGAACCTTATCTCATCTGTGAAACATGGTGGTGGTAGTATCATGGTTTGGGCCTGTTTTGCTGCATCTGGGCCAGGACGGTTTGCCATCATTGATGGAACAATGAATTCTGAATTATACCAGCAAATTCTAAAGGAAAATGTCAGGACATCTGTCCATGAACTGAATTTCAAGAGAAGGTGGGTCATGCAGCAAGACAACGACCCTAAGCACACAAGTCATTCTACCAAAGAATGGTTAAAGAAGAATAAAGTGAATGTTTTGGAATGGCCAAGTCAAAGTCCTGACCTTAATCCAATGGAAATGTTGTGGAAGGACCTGAAGCGAGCAGTTCATGTGAGGAAACCCACCAACATCCCAGAGTTGAAGCTGTTCTGTACGGAGGAACGGGCTAAAATTCCTCCAAGCCGGTGTGCAGGACTGATCAACAGTTACCGCAAACGTTTAGTTGCAGTTATTGCTGCACAAGGGGGTCACACCAGATACTGAAAGCAAAGGTTCACATACTTTTGCCACTCACAGATATGTAATATTGGATCATTTCCCTCAATAAATAAATGACCAAGTATAATATTTTTGTCTCATTTGTTTAACTGGGTTCTCTTTATCTACTTTTAGGACTTGTGTGAAAACCTGATGATGTTTTAGGTCATATTTATGCAGAAATATAGAAAATTCTAAAGGGTTCACAAACTTTCAAGCACCACTGTAGTTTCTACCCAGATTTGCTTCATTACAATTATTAATGAAGTTATGGCCTAATTAAGCCTTGGTGGGCAGTTCTACAAAAATCGCTTCTTCTCGGTCAATTCCTCACCGTTTTGGATTCTTTCTGGAAAATAGGTCAGTATTCCTAGGGTGGATATCGCTTCTATATATAACTTGTATATCATGTATATAGCTTGAAACATTTATTGTGTAAGGTGGCCCGCTTTAGATCATTCCTTCTGGACTAGGCTGGGCCGGAGTGAGCTACGCTGTCATTGATGGTCTCGTTTTTTTTAGAAGAGCAAAATGTATCATGATATTTATATTACATCATATCACTTAGCCAGAAGTTGTTTACTATGGATGTCTATGTCATAGATGGTTTAAGGACAGCACACAGCTGGAGAAAAGCAACAAATATAAGATTGAAACTGATACACAGACTGGAGTCCTTTTACTGGTTATAAAAAAAGCAGAAGAAACAGATGTGGGACAATACGAGTGTGAGGTAACCTTAACCAACATACACACACCGATTTCTAGTTGATGTTTGGGAATATTTACAAATTTTATCCATATTTTGAATCGTATTTTCCATTCTGGTAGCAAGTACTTTTGGAGCCCCATTAATCAATGGTACATATCGCATTGGGCACCATTTTAGCTGAAGAAATAAACCGTTGGTGTTATCATATGTCATAGCTAGTCATTAATTAACAGTTATTCCATGAAATCGAGTTGTACATGAGCTGATAGGCGATGAGGCGCGTAGCACTGAATTGTCTATAAGCCACATACGATGAGATTGAGTGGAATAACTGTTTTATTCTCTCCACATTCACTGGACTTTGAGAAACAGAGCATTTTTATTTGTATTTTTTGCAAATGTGATGAATAAAAACTTTATATGAAATATCTGACAAAATCATTTCCACTTAGAATGTAAACAAACCGGCAAAATGACAGTAGTAATTTGTGAAAAATGCAATAATAATAATTTTTGAAAAACAAAAAAGATACATTCTTACCATCAAATACTTTTATTCCATATTTTGTTGCTTTTTTTTGTATTTTTTAGGGTTTTGTTATCAAGTAGAGTTTTTATTTCGTCCTCAGTTGGTTCAGCAACACTCTCCAACATTTTATTTTTCTCTAATCACGGTATATGAGCTGTTAGCCTCAGGGGCGTGTTTAGCCTATTTTTGGGGGTGCTCAAGCACCCCCAAAAACGAGCTCAGCACCCCCTAGCTCAGCACCCTCAAAAACACTGCTTTTGGACGTAATTTTCAGAAATAAGTGCCCTTGCGCACTGCGCAATGAATGTGTGCGCGGGCGTGTGTGCGTTCTTGAATTCACCTGTTACGTGATAGTTCTATGAGCAGTAAAATCCCTCTCCTCCTTGCGTCCCCTCTGATTGGGTTGCCTGTCCGCGCGAGTGCTTGCTACGACATGGTGTTTTTTTAACTGGATTCCACGCCGATGAGGAACTCGAAGTAGCACCTGAGTATTACTGGCATAGCGAGATGTGAAGGTACGGACTGGAGTTACAGTTGTTAAACACAACACAATAATATGCATAATGCAATATTGATGTTCCCTGGTCTATGAACAGAATGATAAAAACGACATTTATCATCCATATCGAGATACTTTTGTGCAGAGCTGTACAAGTGCTACGGTGCTAGACCACCGTGTGTTAGTCAATTTTATTTACTGTAACATAGCGTTTACGTTTGCTTATCATTTATATATTTATATTTATATATTTATCATAAATAACATCATAATAATTAGCAAATTAATCAAAACAGACACTGAAACGTACATGCACGAAGCAAACAATTAAACAAATGACTATCAAAAGAACACTACCAAAATATAACAAATATAACAAAAAATATAAACTAATGTAAACTAATGTAAAATCATAATAATACACACTATTATTACACAATACACAATAACACATTAATTAACAATTACCACTGTTCAAAATGAATAGCTCCAACATTACAAATGCAGTAGTAGGTCTTGTTTAGTTAAAAATATAACGTAAATATTTGTGTCAGTGGTTGTAAATGTGTAGATATCATAGTTTATTGGGTCAGCTTCTGTTAAAACATTGCATAAGTCTAGTCTTGTCTAGTCTTCTTGTCTAGTTAAGTCTAGTCTAAATGCGGAATAAACGTGGAAACACTGTCGTTCAAGCCAGGTGCCTCTGTCAGCTCTGGGGGCTAAGCACCCCCAAAGATCAGATGCTAGAATCGCCCCTGGTTAGCCTAGTAGTAGAGTAGCCAATCAGAGCACGCAATTGCTCATATCCAGTGAATGTGGATAGAATAAAACTCATTATACCACAGAGCTGTTAAATCCTCAAATATAATTAGCTTTTCAAGAAGGAAGCTAAGTTTGGAAATGTTTATTTAGCATTTATGGAAAGAGTCTTCAATGTCAATGCTTTTTAACAGTCATCAGTAAAGCTGTAACGTTTACTTTTTTTGTTGCAATTTTCTCTACTATAACAGGAATAAAATAGTTGGGGGTGTGGCATTTTAGAAAAATAATCAACTTTGGTTGACTCCACATCACGTTGGGCCACTTCACACCATGCTATCATTTGATTTATTTTTCTATAACAGCATGCCCCATCTTGTTTTATTCCTAATATTGGCTTGGAAAAGGTTGAATTCTGACCTCTTTAGCAAGTTATCAAGTTAATTGCACAAGTTGGTTACAGTGCATTATGTTAATTACTTAATTTCATTCATGGAAATATTCTGGAAATATACAATATATAAATATACTGTAAATATACAGCTTACTTATGTTAATGAATGTTCTCATTGGTAGAAACACCAGTTTAGCCCACCACGTGGGATTACCTCCAATAAATTTAACCAAAACAAGGTACATCGGTAGACAGTTTTCTTCTGAATTGGAGCAATTATGTTCATTGCTCTTCAGGTCACTGCTTTCCAACTGGAATGCAATGTATGTGTGTATTTCTATGAAATTTACACACTGCATTAGCCCACCCTGCCTGTGTTTTAGATAATGAATCAGATGGGCAGTGCTAAGTGCAAAGCACAGTTGTACTCCACACCACCCACTGCGACAGACAGCACCAAAGATCAACCTCAAGCCACCTCAGCTCCAGGTATGATGGTCCACATAAGACAAGATAAAACAAGGTTATCCCGCCAGAAACAACTGCTTACTGCGATGCCATGGTCTCATGGGTTTGACAGAGCACATACCAGTTCCACCTCCCATCCTTGCATCCTTTTGTTTCCTCCAGGTCATCTGTTATGTCTAACATCTGACCTGAGTTCTGTAATCAGGAGACCATGATCAACCAAGGAACCGAAGACATGTAGTAAAGCTGCAATCATGGATTTATACAGTTATGAAATTCCATCAGCTCTGTGGAATATAAAAATTTAGACAATTGGCTCAACAGCATATCTTCCTAGTTTATGCACTTAGCCTCTAGAGTTGAGAGATTTTTCTTGGTTTATCAAAACTTTTTATGAATTTAGACAAAACAGCATAGTCTTCTGCAGAGTATCTTCTTTGTTGTCATATCCTTGATTGTAGCTATAAAGTACCCCGGACCTAAAAATAGTGTTCGGTTTCATTATGCATTACTAGGAGTCAGCACAGTGATAGTGGTTAGCACTGTCACCTCACAGCAAGAAGGTTTAGGGTTCGAACCTCATGGCCGATGAGGGGCCTTTCTGTGTGAAGTTTGCATGTTCTCCCCATGTCTGCATGGGTTTCCTCTGGGTGCTCCAGTTCCCCCCACAGTCCAAGGACATGCAGTTAGGCTGACATGCTACTCTAAATTGTCCATGACCAAAAGCAGTGGAGCAGCAGAGTGGCTAGTTGGCTGTACTTACTTAGCCAAGAAACCCTAGGAAAAGGGACGTGGAGACATGCAGGTTAGGCTAATTGGCGGCTCTACATTGACCGTAGGTGTGAATGTGAGTGTGAATGGTTGTTTGTCTCTGTGTCAGCCCTGCGATGACCTGGCGACTTGTCCAGGGTGTACCCGCCTCTTGTCCATAGTTAACTGGGATAGGCTCCAGCTCGCCCACGACCCTGCACAGGATAAGCGGTTACAGATAATGGATGGATGAAAATCATAGTCCTAGTCCAAAGCAGTTGTCACTACACAGGCAGTTAGCAACAAACTTGGATAATCAACATTCAGAACCGGAATAGTAAGAGTCACAACCTTGAAGATGAGCAGAACTCGGAACCAAGGCTAAGGCACAATATTGAACCAGTCTTTTCAACGAACCAAGGATTGAGAAACTAATCAGTGAGCTAATGCAGGACAGGTGTACAGGACAGAGTGATAAACCAACCACAAAGACAAAACAAAACATGACATGGCTTTCTTTGTGAAGGGGAAATCCGTGACAACACCTCTTGAATAGCTTATTCTGATTATCACTAGTATTTGGGCCAAAGTTGTTTGCACAGCAATAAACTTTTTCTTTCGTGTTACTATGGCAGTGTGCTGCCTGCAGAACACAACTCGGGGGCTATACATTTTTGACTGCGAACTACAATTTACTCATAGTCTCTGGGTTTAATTGAAGCTTCTGCTCAACCCACAGGTCCCGGGGATGGATCCAGCCAAAGAATCTGACAGATGCACATTTGCAGAAATATTTTCACTAATTTTACCAGATCGCTATGGATTTTCACAGGGGCGTAGAGCACACCGAGCCCTTTCCAAAGAGGGCATCCACAGCCCACTACAACTGCGGCTCAGCCTGCCATTCGCTCCTGAACCCCCGTGCAAGCACAGCTCACCAAAAGCCCTGGCTCCAGCCACGTGTGCATGCCGGGATTTAAAAATTCATAACTCGGCCACCAAAAGTCCTAGCCCCACCAAACTTTACAGGCATCTCCCTCTCCCCAAGACCTCTTGAAGCAGCCCAGGTTTGATCTGCTAGGACCATGGCTCAGCCTGTTATTCGTGGAGAATTTCAAATTTCAACCTCTTTCTGGAGCATTTTATTGGTTTGACCTAGATTCTGTGTCTCAGGTCATTCTTTATAAAGCATCATGAGAATACAAGTAATTAGGTCAGGTAAGTATCACTGCTTACCACAGGTGGTCGGATCCTGAACCATTAGTCTGTTGTTTGAGCATGGCTATAGCCCATGTAGCCAGCTAATGGTAAAGTAAACAAATGCCCCATGACCGATGCCAAGTGGTGCACATATATTTCTGACCGATGCACATGCATCGGTTGCATCAGTCTGGATCCGTCCCTGGGTCCGACCTTGTGTGAGATGTCTGTGTTGAAGTTGGTTTTGAAAAACCATTGCAATTCATTGCAGTAAATGAGAAAGCAAATAAGCTTCTGGCGAACATGTACCAACAACCATTAGCCAACCACTTCCATCTGGTGCAAACCTAATGCTCATCTTCACCTCCTGGCCTGGCTCCAGTTCCTCGCATTGAATTAAGTATTTGTGAATAAAAGGACTGCATGCAGCCCAGGATCCAGTAAGTCCTGAACTGATGTATACCCCTTTGAATACTCACTGGCAGGACTGTAGTCAAGACTGCCAATATCAGGACTAGCCAAGAATGAGTCAAGACCAAATCTTCAGAAAATCAAAGCCACATCAAGATTTAGTTCTACAACCCCAAATCAGAAAAAAATTGCAATGGGATGGAAAATGCAAATAAAAAAGAAACCAGTGATTTCTAAATTTACTTTGTCTGTTTCATTGCAGACAGAATGAACTCAAGATATTTCATGTTTCGTCTGGTCATAACTTAATTTCCTTTGTTAATATACATCCATTCCTGTGTTTCAGGCTTGCAACACATTCCAAAAAAGGTTGGGACATGGTAATTTAGGGTTCGTAATGACGTAAAATTATTAAATAATGAAGTAATGTGAAACAGGTGATTTCAACAGACAATTGTAGTCATGATTTGTTATAAAATCGGTATCCAGGAAAGGCCTCATCTTTGAGGAGTAAAGATGGGCCGAGGATCTCCAGTTTGTCAACAAATGTGAAAGAAAATTATTGAAATGTTTAAAAACAATGTTCCTCAAAGAAAAATAGGACGGGATTCGGATATTTCACCCTCTATGGTGCATAATATCATTAAATGATTCAAGGAATCTGGACGAATTTTGGTGTGTAAAGGGCAAGGGCACAAGCCTAATCTGAGCACCCGTGATCTCCGATCCCTCATTGCATCAAGAACCGTCATTCATCTATAGCTGACAAAACCACATGGGCTCGGGATTACTTTGGCAAACCTTTGTCAAGCACTACAATATAGAGTTACAGCCACAAACACCAGTTAAAACTACTGTGCAAAAAGGAAGCCTTATGTTAACTGTGTCCAAAAGCGCCATCAACTTCTCTGGGCTCGGAGGTATCTGGGATGGACCATCACACAGTGGGAACGTGTATTGTGGTCAGATGAATCAGTACTTCAGGTCTTTTTTTGGAAGTAATGGATGCTGTGTGCTCCGGACCAAAGATGAAAAGGACCATCCAGACTGTAACCAAGAACAAGTCCAAAAGCCAGGGTGTGTCAGGTTTTGGTATTGTGTCAGTGCCCTTGGCAAAGGTAATTTACACTTCTGTGATGGCGCATTAATGCAGAAAAGTACACTGAGATTTTGGAGCAACATCTGCTGCCTTCAAGACAACATCTTTTCCAGGGAGATTTCAACAAGACCATGCAAAACCACATTTTGGAAACATTACAAAGGCTTGGCTGTGGAAGAAGAGGGTGTGTGCCTTCTGTCCCCAGTAGAGAATGTGTGGCAACAGGAATGGCAACATTACAACAAGTGGTAAATGTTTTACTGTCCCAACATTTTTGAAATGTGTTGTAAGAATTAAATTTGAAATAAGTGTATATTTTGGGGAAAAAACCCCAATAAAATTAATGTGTTAAAACATCAAGTAATGTGCTGTTGTATTGTTTTGAGTGCATTACAGGTCAAAGATTATTTACAAATCACTGTTTTCTGCTTTAATTTCTATTTCAATATATTGTCCCAACTTTTTCTAATTTAGGGCTTGTACAACCTTCTTGATTCCCTTCATACCAACAAATTGATCCAAGCCACAGACGGCAGGACAGTTTTGTTCAGTTGGACTCCCGGTGACAGATGACTGTGGCATCATCTGAATTTGAACTTGTAATTTCCCAACAGTAGTGATTTTTTTTCCTTTTTTTCTTGTTTCATCATGACATCCTTTCGTATTTGCATGTAATCCTTGAATTTAAAAAAAAGTAAGGGGTTACTTGCCTCTTGCTTGAACTTAGCTGAGATTGGCTCCAGCTTCCCCCGTGACCCTGATGGATAAGTGAAAGAGATAATGGATGGATGGATCGATGGTAAAGGGGTACTTTGATCGAGTGAATGTACTCGTTATACGGTAAATGAACAATGTCTTCTCTCTCAAGGCAAACCATTAGGGTAAAAGTTTTTTTCCTTATATAATTTTCCTGTGTTTGTGTGAACCAAACTGTCATTCTCCTCTCATCTCATTATCTCTAGCGGCTTTATCCTGTTCTACAGGGTCGCAGGCAAGCTGGAGCCTATCCCAGCTGACTACGGGCGAAAGGCGGGGTACACCCTGGACAAGTCGCCAGGTCATCACAGGGCTGACACATAGACACAGACAACCATTCACACTCACATTCACACCTACGCTCAATTTAGAGTCACCAGTTAACCTAACCTGCATGTCTTTGGACTGTGGGGGAAACCGGAGCACCCGGAGGAAACCCACGCGGACACGGGGAGAACATGCAAACTCCGCACAGAAAGGCCCTCGCCGGCCACGGGGCTCGAACCCGGACCTTCTTGCTGTGAGGCGACAGCGCTAACCACTACACCACCGTGCTGGCCCCCAAACTGTCATTCAATACCATAATACCATCTCTTCATTCTCAGACACATCTCAATGCATTAAAGTTTCACTATTATGATTTATATTACAGTATAAATCTTGGTTTGTTGTTTGAGATACTTGCATGCCTTTGAAACACATCCATCTGATACAAAAGTCATAATTGAAACATTCCACTCAAAAGCATCACTATCTTCACTATTGAGAGTCACTCATAACATATGAGTGGGTTATTAGTGGCTTTTGGAAACCTGTTTACCATGTTCATCCACACTTCTCTTTATTTAACTCCATTCTCTCCATCCCACCCCCTTTTTTTAGTCCCAGAGCAGGAGACTAAAGATCCAATCAGAGCCATCCTCATGTAAGTGTCCTGAAAAATACGGAGACGCCCATACACATTGCACGTAAACCTCTCTTCTGTCTCTTTCTTTCTCTTGCTTGCTCTCTCTCCATCTCTGTCCCATGAACCCATTACCTTCTGGTCAGCACTTGCCTGGCTAACTTGCAACTTCCTTCATTTTCAAAGCTGGTTATGCGCTTGGACCCCAAGTGTTATGGCCGGTCTATTAAAGCGTCATTTCTTCTGCTGCCTTTGGGCGCACACTGCTCTGTCTATATGTATGTTTTACAAAGAAAAATTACAATCATGGTGAACTCTGAGAGCATACGGTATGAGCTGCTTATGTCCTGGGAGTTATAAAGGTAAGTGTTAGATAAGTGCAGTAATTATCCTTTTAGCATTTAGCCAAAATGTAGTCAATCATTAGAGAAATGTTTGTTGTGCAATATTTGAATTTTTTTAGCTTAGCCTTGGAGTTATGAAGCTATGGTAGCTAATGGAAAATAAAATTTCAATGCATTCTCAAATATTTGTATCTACATACAGTACGCTTAAAATCTTACAAGAATTGAAGAATAATTATGGAATATGCATCTACAGCCACATCACTAGTTTATAGTTTTGTGATTTGTGATAGATCTTTATACTAAGATGTAACAGAAAAAGAAAACCCTGGAACAAATAGGACTCTCACTGCTGTGAGATCCTGACTCTGTCTTTCTTGGCTACAGCAGCAGATTCAGAAGGTTGGTCCAGTGCTTTGGTGAAGAACCTCTTCCAGAGGTTCTTTCAGTCTGGACCTTCCAATCAGTGAGTGCACATCTTGTACTTCATCTAGTAGCCAAGGTTAGAACATTTCAATACAACCATTTCATACATGTTCTGCAGATCCGCACCTAGTACCAGTGAGACTCAAGCAATAGAGGAAGTAGATGAGGAACCATTGGGCATCCCAGAGGAACACTATGAGGAGACATGCATGTCAAGAGCAGAGGACGATAAATACACAGGTGATCACAACTTTTGGAGGAATCAATTGAGTTCTCTTTGGAAAATCTGGAAAGGAACATTGGATAAGATGTTTTGCCAGGTTGTCAGTGTTGATGTATGATGTCCATATATATATTTCCAAGTTTGTAGTGTTTCTTCCATCACTGCTTGTCATAGCCTTTTCCAAGCTGAAGATGCAAACAGATGACGCTCCTTGTTGTTTTATCCAAGTGTTTAAACTTCAAAACTCCAGAGTGACAGCTCTAAGATCTGTATTTAATATAAGTCAATAATATGCATTTTTGCAGATCCTCCAGTGGTGCAGGTGGACATGGAGGATCTGTGTGTACGGCCTGGACAACCTGCAACGTTTTCTGTGATTATTACTGGGCAGCCAATCCCAGAGATCAGATGGTTCAAGGTATGGAGTGATCACATACGCTTTACACATGAGGCAGATACTGGTCCATAAATGTCACTCGCTTCATTTTAAGTAGTTTGTTCCAAAATCTGGGATTTATACGTTGATGTAAAGAGAAGAGTCTTAGAGGAAAAAAATAGAGGACAAGAGCCAACCAGGTCTATGGTGAAATTCACCTTACTGCAAGCAGATAGTATGCAACGTTGGTATTAGGTTTAATTAAAATTAAGGAAAAGGAAGTATCTTTCATGTATTTATTTATTTTACACAGTCTTCCATTTGAAATGGTTTTCCATTTTATATTCTTCCAAAATTATTTATTTATTAATTACAAATTTCATGTCCAAGCAGCTGAGTATAAAAGGAAACAGTAGGAGCTTGAAACAGAACCTTGCGGTACACCATCTTGCACTTTTTAAGGCCTGAAAGCTAGGTTCACACTGTCAGTCCAAATTCGATTTTTTGCATATCCAAACTGAATCTGATCTTCCTGATTGACTGTCCACATTATATATTCCAAGTGATCAGAGCCAATCTGTGTGTCCACGTGGCAATCCTCATTTTTAGTCTTTATAGTAATGGCATTGTCAGGAAGTAGCAGAAGTAGTAATGACATTGCGCCCCAAAGTAGAAGTAGTTGATATAAGCAAACCAAAATGGATGGTAATGAAGTGGGCTTGCTTATTTATCACACGGTATTGTGGTGCCATGATGCAAGTTTTTTAAAACTAACAAGACAGTGTCTGAGATGGTGGAAGCTTGCCTGCTCTGCCTTATTTTGTGCAGCCGTCACCAAACTAGCATGTTTCCTGTCCGTGTGCCATAAACATGAACTTTACATGGTATCAAAAGTCACAGATGTAAAAAAAAAAAAACACCTTAAATCAATCAGAGCAGTCAGCCCTAAATGGGTTCACGAAAATGCGATTTGAATCATATTTCAAACCACATACGAATGTGGTTTGAAACAGAGTTGTAAAAATCTACCCTTGTGTGATTTTTAGCTGTTCAGACTTGCTATGATTAGATTCCAATTGGATCAGATTTTGACTGACAATCTGAACATAGCCTTAGCAAATTGGTATGTCATTTACCACTTTAACCAGCACTGAATCTGTACTATGATGTTTCTGCCAACCAGACTGAAATACCTCGTTTGTTTTTCCTACTTAGAAAAAAACAAAAAGCTTTTTGAAGATAATGTTCTCCAAAATCTTAGATAGAAAAGGCACATTGCAGATCGGACTGCATCTTTAAAAACTTGACCAGTAGCCAATTTATTATGTTTTGTATAGGCTCCCAATCACTAATAATAATTCCCACAGTACTTTAGAATTTACAACATGAGTACTTGGTTTAGAGGACAGCATCAAGGTATAGAGCTAATTATATCCAGTAAAACTCATCTAGACATTCATGGATTATGATGGCTGATTAGAGGATGGAGAAGACTTTGTAACCATTTAAGGTCTATTTTCTTATTGAACAAGCCTGAGAAATTATTGCTACTAAGGAATGTGAGAATCTTTAACTGGTTCGTGAGTTCGAAGTCTCATCATCCTCTTTGTCATTACTATAGGACGATGTTGAGCTCATCTCTGGTGAACACATGGAAGTGAAGCAGAGTGGTGTCCGCTTTTCTCTTACTTTACTCAACGTCCACATTTCTGATTGCGGCACTTACACTTGTACAGCCATGAACAGCTCAGGCCACACTTCCTGCCATGCCCACCTCACCATGGATACAGGTACTGTACCATACAGAGGCAAGACATAATTGGATGTCTATGTCTAGCCCAACTACATCCCAGAAATTACACAAAAAGACCTGGAACTAGCCCAAACGTTCAGCATTGAAAAATGGAGACAATTTTTTTTTTATGTCTTCGCTATTGTGTGGAAAAATAGGTCACTGTGATGTGCACGCATTTCTGAATTTTCTGTGGTATTAACAGAAAGCATCTTTACCAGTGCCTTATATGGATGTTATCCACTCTATAATCATTCTGACGGTTGATCTCACATAGAATGAATGATCACTAGCCTTGGAACTCTGTTCGAACCCTCTCTCTGTGTGTGTGAAAATGTAGCTAGCCTACATTGTCCTAACTTTCTGACCATTACCTTTCTCAGGTCCAGAGGAATTTGAAGAGGAGGAGGAAGAAGAAGAAGAGGAAGAGGAGGACAGAGGATTGGATGTGCACAGAAGGAGGAAACTCCATACTGCTTATGACATCCATGAGGAGATTGGCAGGTAACATCAACTCAGGAAACCTTCACAGACTTTTAGTTAGTTAGTTAGTTAGTTAGTTAGTTAGTTAGTTAGTTAACTAATTAATTAATATGTTTAACTCTGTGATGACCTGGCAACTTGTCCAGGGTGTACCCCGCCTCTCACCCATAGTCAGCTGGGATAGGATCCAGCTTGCCTGCGACCCTGTAGAACAGGATAAGCGGCTACAGATAATGGATGGATGGATGGATGTATATGTTTAACTTTAATTATTCCTGACATGCAATTTAACAGTTATTCCACGAAATCAAGTCGTACATGAGCTGATAGCCGACATGGCACGTAGTACTGAGTTGTCTATAAGCCATGTACAACGAGATTGAGTGGAATAACTGTTTTATTCTATCCACATTCACTGGATTTTGAGAAACAGAGCATTTTTATTTTAAATTTTTGCAAATTCGATAAATAAAAACCTTATGCAAAAAGTTTGACAAAATCATTTCTGCTTAGAATGTAAACAAACCAGTGAAATGACAGAAGCAATTTGTGAAAAATGCGATAATAATTCTTGAAAAATAATAAAAGATATGTTCTTACCATCAAATACTTTTATTCCATATTTTGTTGCTTTTTTTTTATTTTTTGGGGTTTTGTTTTCGAGTAAAGTTTTTATTTTGTCCTCGGTTGGTTCAGCAACACACTACACCATTTTGCTTTTCTCTACTCACGGTATATGAGCTGATATTCTAGTAGTAGAGTAGCCAATCAGAGCGTGCGATTGCTCATATCCAGTGAACGTGGATAGAATAAAACATATTTCTGTTATAACAGTAAAAAAAATCAGAGGAGAACTATTATCACTGGAAAGATTATTTTCCTATACCAGCACATCACTGTGTTTTAATCCACTTATATCAAAGCGATAAAATCTGTATCTATTGCAGATCAATACATCATACTTTTTATCCATTTATAGTTACGTTTAATGTTTTGGAATATCCATGAAACAGGTTAGTTCCTGTTCCCACTTATGTTATAGCAGCTACAAACTGTCATTCCCTCACCAGCCTCTAATTTTTATTTACATCTGACTGTTACAAGCACTGACACTGGAGACTCCTTCCTTAAATGCTAAATAAACATCGTCTTACAAAACGTTTGTCATGTCATCAATTATTTTAAAACCCTTTAATGTATAGAGTATTCCAGAAAAGTTCTGTGTGTGAGCTGCTTTTACAGAACTGATAAAGCTTTAGAACGAGCATATTACTATAAACCTGCTGTTATGGAAAATTTATCAACACTTTTGGGCCAATCAGAATCCAGAGTTCAACAGTGCTGTGGATTAACTGGATTATATAAATCGTGTAAGTGTGATTTGAATGTTTTTTTGTTTGTTTATATACAGAGGTACATTTGGGGTGGTGAAGAGAGTTATACACAAGGCAAGCGCAGAGGTTTTCGCTGCCAAGTTCATCCCATTGAAGAGCAGCACTCGCACCCGAGCCTTCCAGGAGAAAGACCTGCTGTCCCGGCTCGCGCACTGCAGGGTGGCCTGCCTGCTCGACTTCTTCAGCACACGGCGTACGCTCATCCTCATCACTGAGATGTAGGCATCACTAAAACATCAAAGCATCTTCTCACCTAAATAACATGTCACATCAGAGCTTACATTTATTATGCTTTTAATAAGGGGTTGATTCACCATTCGCAGCCTTTAGTCATGAGAGGAATCTCTACTCTGAAGACCTACATCATACAATATGATTTTCAGTAGAGCTCTGGGGAAAAAAAAAAAAAAAAAAAAAAAAAAAAAATATATATATATATATATATATATATATATATATATATATATATATATTATATATATATATATATATATAATTAAAAACTACACTTAAGTAAACAGCTAGTCAGTCATCCTAATAAATAATGATTAAAAAATATTGTCAATAAAATAAAAAGAATATTTTTTAAAAAAGCCTAATTATTTACTATGAAGGAACTTTTTACTGCTCTTTTAAATTTCTTAATAGTTGACAGTAAATGTGATCCAGTAAAGAGTTCCAGCTGTATAGACACAAGATTTAAGATCTTAACAGACCCCAGTTTGTGTTGGATTTAACTGTTCTCAGCATATTTTTATTACGCGTGTTGTACTTATGGAAATCTGTGCCTTTAGAGAAACTTGATGTATCTTCAGTAGAGGAGGACCACGGTGATCAATCTAGGGTTAATTTGGCTGCTTTGTTATGAAGTACTTGTGAATTCATTAACGTGTTTCTGTCCTTGTCACCCCAGACAATGGACGCATAATCAAATAAAGGGACTATTAATGTCATGACATAGCGTTTCCTTGCAAACAAAGGCAACAGATGTTTTATCAGCTTTAAAACTCCAAGCCGTTGCACAACCTTAAAGTGCAGCATTTTAACATGATTGTGCCAAGTGAGATGTTGGTTAATGACGATACCGAAATATTTGAACTCTGTAATGTTCATATTCATAAACAACCGCGTCATAAGTTCATGGCTCAACACAGGAGAGCCAGTTCCTCAGGCCAGGACTCTGCAGTTTATCTTCATCTCAATAACAAAAGACACTCGTTTCAGGACTGCAATGTACACATTTTAGCCAGAGAAGACCAGAGGTTTGAAAGAGGAGTTAAAGAAGCCATCTTCATCAACCTGGATTGACCATCGCTGAACAGAGGAGGTAGTCTGAGAGGCTGTCCACACGGCAACGGATTCAGGTGAATCTGATAAAATTGTTTATCGTTTCGGCCTGGCGTCCACACGGCACCGGCGTTTTGGGTGCCCCAAAACGAGAATGGGTTCCAGAGTGGAAAAATCTGGCAACGGCGCCGTTGCGAAATCGTCTGGATGAGTAGAACGGATTTGTTTACGATGACGTCACAACCACATGACTACAAGCAGCACTCTCGCTGTTTTGTGTGAACCACTGCATTGCATTCACTTTTGTATACAGCTTTTCTTTTAAATAAACAAATAACTGAACCATTTCTTGAATTTCTTTTTTTTAATTGGATAAGACTGCTTTTCAAAATGTTCACACACAATATAAAAAGTTATATAAATTATATAAAAATGCTTTTCAAAATGTTCACACACAATAAGAAAATTAAGTTATATAAAACTATGCACACTAATAAAACTAATTTGTACACACAGAAGGCACGATTTCCTCACGTAGTCACAGTCATCTTCTTGTTGTTGTGTGCTTGTTCCTGTGAGTGCTTCACACCGGGTAGAAGAAGGGGTTTATGCGCATGCGTCCTACTTCTATTGTTCTGGTGTCTCCGATGGGACCGTCTTTGTTAGGGTTTTGCTGGGATTCGAACCTGGTTCGTTGGTGTGATAATCCAGCAAACCCCCACTAGGCCACCAGGGGGATGACTCAAATGCAGAGGCGTGAGGCGGAAGTAGAAAAAGAATCAAAAGGTTTATTTAAACTATATACACTATATACAGGGCAAAACAAAAGACAAAAAAAAAACCAAAGAGTATAATCCAAAAGAAAAGCAAAGTGCAAAAATACAAAAGCTAAGAAGATCAAAAAACACAGTACAAAGGAAACTGGAGATAAACATAACAGCACAAAGACTCCGTGACAAGAGGACTGAACTCAGGGGTATAAATAGACAAACTAATTAAGGACACAGGTGAAGATAATTAGTCAATTAACACAAACTCAAAACACAGGAACAGTGGCGGCCTCTAGAGGCCAAAATGAACACGACATGAAAAGGAAATAACAGCGGCCTCTAGAGGCCAAAACAGTCCTAGTCCTAACAGGACCCCCCCCTCTAGGAGCGTCTCCTGACGTTCCCAGGGCGATCCGGATGGGCCGAATGGAAGTCCCGACATAGTTCTTTATCAAGGACATCCCGAGCAGGAACCCAGCAGCGCTCCTCAGGACCATAGCCCTCCCAGTCCACCAGATATTGCAACCCGCCGCGGACCCGGCGGGAGTCAAGCAGGCGATTCACAGTGAACACAGTCTGCCCCTGGAAGATGCGGGGGGGTGGGGGGTTCCTAGGGGCAGGGGCATACGTAGACGTCAGTACGGGCCGTAACAGGGAAACATGGAAAGTGGGGTTGATCCTCAGAGTCCGGGGCAACTGGAGCCGGTAGGAGACAGGGTTCACCCTGCGCACCACCTTGAAGGGGCCAATGTAGCGAGGAGCAAGCTTGCGGTTCTCCACCCGCAGTGGAAGGTCCTTAGTGGACAGCCAAACACGCTGCCCAGGGCGGAAAGCGTGTGCAGGTCTTCTATGGCGGTTGGCCTGAGTCTGGTTGGTTCTGGAGGTCTGTATGAGGGTCTTCCTGACCTTGCTCCAGGTCTTGCGACACCGTCTCACATATTGGTTGACCGAGGGCACCCCCGCGTCCTCCTCCTGGTCCGGGAACAGAGGTGGCTGGAACCCGAATTGGCACTGGAATGGCGACAGCTTGGTGGCCGATGACTGCAGGGTGTTGTGGGCGTACTCCGCCCATGGCAGCCAGGTGCTCCACGATGTCGGGTTATCCATAGCCAGGCCTCGCAGGGTGGTTTCCAGGTCCTGGTTGAGCCTCTCCGTCTGACCATTGGACTGTGGGTGAAACCCAGAGGAGAGGCTGGCAGTGGCTCCGATGACCTTGCAGAACCCGTGCCACACTCGGGAGGAGAACTGGGGCCCTCGGTCTGAGACGATGTCCTGTGGAAGACCAAAGACTCGGAAGACATGATTAAACAAAAGTTTCGCAGTTTCAAGAGCAGAGGGGAGTTTGCACAGTGGTATGAAGCGGCAGGCCTTGGAGAATCTGTCAACTAAGACCAAAATGACCGTGTTACCTTGTGACTCAGGGAGACCCGTGATAAAGTCGACTGCCACGTGGGACCAGGGACGCCGGGGAATGGTCAGAGGATGCAGGAGACCCTGGGGACGCTGTCGTGGGTTCTTGGTTCTGGTGCAAACCTCACAGGACAGGACAAATGACCTTACTTCCTTCTCCATGTTAGGCCACCAGAAGCGTCTTTTCAGGAAGTCCAGGGTCCTCCGAGCTCCCGGGTGGGCGGTGAGAGGGGAAGAGTGACCCCACTGGAGAACCTTGGCCCGGGCTTGATGTGGGACGTACAAGAGGCCTGGTGGCCCCGTCCCAGGACCGGGGTCCTGGCGTTGGGCTCGTCGGACAGCCTCCTCAATACCCCAGCGGACAGGGGCCACAATCCGGGACACAGGGATAATAGGCCCAACTTCATTCTCCCTGTTAGTGGCAGAGAACAGTCTGGACAGTGCGTCAGGTTTGGTGTTCTTGGAGCCGGGGCGGTATGAGAGGGTGAAGTCAAACCGACTGAAAAACAGGGCCCACCTAGCCTGTCGAGGGTTCAGTCTCTTGGCTTGCTGGAGGTACTCCAGGTTCTTGTGGTCAGTCCAAACCAGGAATGGATGTTGTGCTCCCTCCAGCCAGTGCCTCCACTCCTCAAGGGCCAGTTTGACCGCTAGCAGTTCTCGATCCCCCACATCGTACCGGGACTCAGCAGGACTCAGGCGGTGGGAGAAGTAAGCGCAGGGGTGCAGCTTTCCTTCCGAACGTTGAGAGAGCACCGCGCCGACACCACTGTCCGAGGCGTCCACCTCCACGATGAATGGTTGGGAGGTGTCCGGGAGAACCAGAATGGGTGCCGTGCAGAAGCGGTCCTTGAGGTCTTTGAACGCCTTTTCTGCCTGAGGAGACCAGCCATAAGATCCACCTGTCCCTTTGGTGAGGTCTGACATGGGTGCTGCCACAGAACTGAAGTTCCTGATGAACTTGCGGTAGAAGTTAGCGAATCCTAAGAACCGCTGAACCTCCTTAATGGACTTGGGAGTAGGCCAATCCCGGACGGCCAGGGTCTTGGCAGGGTCCATTTGGAGTTGGCCTGTCCGTACAATAAATCCCAGAAAGGAGACCTCGGGAACATGAAATTCGCATTTCTGGGCCTTGGCGAACAGATTGTTCTGTAGCAGCCTCTGGAGAACCTGGCGGACATGGTGGCGGTGCTCCTGCACGGTCTTGGAAAAGATAAGGATGTCGTCGAGGTAGACAAAAACGTATAGGTTAATCATGTCCCTTAAGACGTCGTTGATTAGGGCCTGAAAAACAGCTGGTGCGTTGGTGAGTCCGAAGGGCATCACCTGGTATTCGTAGTGCCCAGACGGGGTGTTAAAGGCAGTCTTCCACTCGTCTCCCTGTCGGATACGGATGAGGTGGTATGCGTTCCGTAGGTCCAACTTGGTGAAGACGGTGGCGCCTTGGAGCAGGTCGAAAGCTGTGGACATCAGCGGAAGGGGATATCGGTTGCGCACAGTGATCTTATTCAGGCCCCTGTAATCAATACATGGTCGGAGCCCCCCATCCTTCTTGCCGACAAAGAAGAAGCCGGCTCCAGCAGGTGAAGTGGAGGGTCGAATAAACCCAGAGACCAGGGCATCTTTGAGGTATTCCTCCATGGCCTTGCGTTCTGGCTGAGAGAGTGAAAACAGTCTGCCACGAGGAGGGGTAGTCCCAGGGAGCAAGTCGATGGCACAGTCGTAGGCCCGGTGCGGAGGAAGAACGGCGGCCCTGCTCTTGCTGAATACCTCCTTGAGATCCCAGTACTCTGTGGGAACTTGAGATAACTCGGTGAGATCAGGGGGCTCGGCAGGAGACACAGGAGAGCTAGAGAGCAGACAAGAGGCATGGCCCCATTCCACAACCTGGCTTGTTACCCAGTCTATGCGAGGGTTGTGGCGAGTAAGCCAAGGAAGGCCTAGAATAACTGGGAACTCAGGTGAAGGAATCAGGTGCAGGGATATTTCTTCCTTGTGACCTTGAGACTGGAGGAAAACTGGAGAAGTAACTTGGGTGACTCTTCCATCACCTAACGCTTGGCCATCGAGGGCAGACACAGACAGTGGGACTTCAAGAGGTGCAGTCGGAATATTGATGCTTTGGGCGAAGTGAATATCCATAAAGTTCCCAGCCGCCCCTGAGTCTATCAAAGCTTGACAAGAGTGGACAGACTCACCCCAGGAGATGGAGACCGGGATGTAGATTCCTTGGCCAGGGAGTCCGGGAGAGAGGGTAGGCCCCGTCACAACCCTCCCTCGGCTGGACGGGGCGGTCCTTTTCCCAAGAGTTCGGGACATGATGCTCGGAAGTGACCAGGCTTGCCACAGTAGATGCAGCACTTGTCCCTCCTTCTGCGCTCCCTCTCAGATGCGGAGAGGCGAGTACGACCCACTTGCATGGGTTCTGGACAGTCACTGAAGGAGGTAGACGGTCTCCAGGTAGAGGTAGGGAGGCTGGGGGGGCTCAAGGCTTGGTGGCGTTCTCTCATCCTGTTGTCCAGACGAATAGCATGTGAGATGAGGGTTTCGAGGTCACTTGGGCATCCAATAGAGGCCAGACCGTCCTTGATGGGGTCAGACAGACCATGGTGGAAGGCTGACACCAGGGCAGTCTCGTTCCATCCACTTACTGCTGCGAGTGTTCGGAACGAGATGGCGTAATCTGCGACGCTTCCTCCTTGCCGGATGTACATGAGCTTTCGGGCTGCGTCGGTACTGATGTCTGCCTGATCGAAGACCCGAAGCATCTCTTCAGAAAACAGCTGGAAATCAAAGCACTCAGGTCCCTGTCTTTGCCAGATAGCAGTAGCCCAGGCTCGCGCCTTACCAGCTAATAAGGTGATCACAAAGGCAATCTTGCGGCGATCCGTAGTGTAGGTGGTAGGCTGAAGCTCAAAGGTGAGTTGACACTGGGTAAGGAACTCTCGGCACTCACTGTGCTTGCCGTCATACCTCTGTGGTGCAGGAAGGCTGGGTTCGCGAGGTGAAGAAGGCAGCATTGCAGGAGGCACTGGAGCAGGAGTGGGAGCTGGATCAGGAGCAGGAACTGGATCAGGAGCAGGAGATGCAGGCAGAGATGTCAGCTGTGCCAGGGTTTTCCCAATTTGCTGAAGCAGTTCCTCGTGGCGAGCGAGGGCCTCACGTTGGCTGGTGAGCGTACGTCCATGAGCGTCCATGGTCGCTCCGAAGCGTGTCAAAGCTGCCATAATTCCCTGAAGGTTGGCCGGGTAGACAGTTGAAGCAGCCTCTGCTGAGTCGGTCATGACGGAGTCTTTCTGTTAGGGTTTTGCTGGGATTCGAACCTGGTTCGTTGGTGTGATAATCCAGCAAACCCCCACTAGGCCACCAGGGGGATGACTCAAATGCAGAGGCGTGAGGCGGAAGTAGAAAAAGAATCAAAAGGTTTATTTAAACTATATACACTATATACAGGGCAAAACAAAAGACAAAAAAAAAACAAAGAGTATAATCCAAAAGAAAAGCAAAGTGCAAAAATACAAAAGCTAAGAAGATCAAAAAACACAGTACAAAGGAAACTGGAGATAAACATAACAGCACAAAGACTCCGTGACAAGAGGACTGAACTCAGGGGTATAAATAGACAAACTAATTAAGGACACAGGTGAAGATAATTAGGCAATTAACACAAACTCAAAACACAGGAACAGTGGCGGCCTCTAGAGGCCAAAATGAACACGACATGAAAAGGAAATAACAGCGGCCTCTAGAGGCCAAAACAGTCCTAGTCCTAACAGTCTTGTGGCATGTGTATTGCATCATTTTCAGCAAGCGTTGCGTTGCCATATGTACCTGATATTTTACTGATCCGTTGCCCATGTGGACACGATATTTTTTTTTAATAAAATCTCGTTGCCGTTGTCGTGTGGATGTAGCCTGAGACACCACTTATCAGCCACCTACAATGCAGTCCTTGGCACACTTTCCAGAAAATTGAAGACTCCACTGAGTTCAATGACTCACATGATGGCAGAGAGAACCAACAACCAACAGATCACCCTAACGACCCTCTAGGCTGCTAACACCATTCACACCCAGCCTCCGTGAACCTAACAACCTACAGGATGACTGAGAGGGTCAACAACCTACGTGACCTCAACAACTCTCCTTAGGGTTGCTTTTAGTACACTAGAGGATAAATACCTGGAACTCCCCACTAGTCAGACAGAACTGAAGAAGCGTTTCGGATGAGAGGTGAAACGTCTTAAAGAATTTCATGCAAGTCCAGTTGCCTCCTATAGCACCTACAGATTACAATGACCTGCATGACCGAGAACCTTCACAGACATATCTGTAACATTCCCAAGTTCATCTTGTTCCACCAATAGCTGCACATCTTGAAAGTTCTTCCACTTGGTCCTGCTACCGATGATCATGAATTTAGATTTTTTTAACATTCAAGCTAAGCTTATGATTCTGTAACCATGAAGAGACAGATTGAAGATCCTGGTTAAGTTTGCACTGTAGATCAACAGGTGAAATCTCAGAGCAGTGTCATCAGCAAACATTGTAATCTTGGAAAACTGGAGTCGACTCTATCCCATTAGTTGTAGATTAAAAATAATAACGGACCAAGAATCCTACCCTGTGGTACTCCAATAGACATTTTAGCTTCATGTAAGATGGTATTACCACACACAGTTCATTACACACTTCACTTCAGTACACACGGTTTGCAGTCATTAGTCTAAACGAAACCTAATCATTAGTAGTCATCATTAGTTACATCACTCACAAGACTCAACTGTGTATTTGTTTGTTTGTTTTTTTTTTAATTATTATGGGAAAAAAACAAACAAATCTGAAAGCTGTAACAATGCCAATGAACCTATACTCCAGTTTGCTTCTATAAGAACTGAATATGCTGACTTAATGAGCTGTTAATAAAGCTACTGATCTGTGTCGTGGAGAATTCTTCATGTCTCACATGTAGGTTTGAAGATAAGCAAGGAAACCAAAACTTCTCAGAATTAGCACAAAATTTTATTACAAAGCAAAACCCAGGCAAAACAGCTTTTGGTCTCGGACTATAAGAAGAAAATACTGTATAGATTTACATACAATGTACTCTTTCTTATGTTCATACTTTCTTAGTTTTCAATCATTACAAATAAAAAAGACAAATAAAAAACAGCCATGATTTCTCAGGAGGAAATATGCTACCAAGGAAAAAATTTAAGCGCACTGTCATTCTGTTAGTGACTTTAACAGGGTGATTTTTTTCCCCCCACAGCTGCTCATCTCAGGGATTACTGGAGCACTTGTTATCAAAAGGATCAGCCAGTGAAAGAGAGGTAATAAACATTATACACATCATACACATTTTTAAATAAAGCTCTCAGGTGGGGTTTACATTAGACCGTGTCAGCGGATCATCAGATTAACGTTTTTAAAACGATTCGCGTGCACACAGCAACGCCAATACACGGATACGCTCGGCTCCGCAGGCATCCTGCGCTCCAAATCACTCCGCCCTGAACAGCAAGTGCCCTCTGGAGGGTGCGCACTCCGGCCCTGCGCAGCTCACAGAGCGCGCGAGTGAAGTGCACGAGCAGTGATTCGGGACTGAGCCGCTGTGTGTGTGATCCTAGTGCATGTCGGGCATGCGCGTCACTTACCACTTGCAAGTGGAAGGATGGCAAGCCTAAAGACAATCATAACTACACAATGGGCAGTATTTGCATCAGTATTTGCAGTATTTTCATACTTTTATACTCTTTAATGAAAGGTGATACAAGGCGGAAGTCCGCGCTGTTTTTCAGCAGTCGCGTCACATGACCAACACCAGCGAATCAGGAAGGTGGATGTCACAGTGACGTTGTCCAATGACGACGCCAGCTAGAGCTCAGCACAGCGTATCCGCGTATTCTCAATGTTTACACAGCACCAGACCAGACACGATCTGGATTGAATACGTGGACCCTGGCGGATTCCCGTTTCCCGGCGTTTCCAGGCGTTTTAATGTAAACGGACAGTGCATCCACGAAGAAAACGAGACAGATACGGTCTAATGTAAACTTGGCCTCAGTCATTTCCTGCTGATTGGTACAGTGTGTTTAGTGTGTGTGTGCTATTTCTCATTAGGTCCGGGTTTACATTCAGCAAATTCTGGAAGGGGTTGGATATATTCACAGCATGAACATCTTACATCTCGATATTAAAGTAAGTCAGGGTTTGAGTGTCAGTCAGAGCCACTGCAGCTTATTTCCTGATTGTTGATAAAATTCTGTTTTTGTCCTGCAGACAGACAACATCCTGATGGTTTCCCCAGATGGAGAGGACATAAAAATCTGTGACTTTGGCTTCTGTCAGGAGATCGACCCTTCCAGGCATCAGTACAGTGTCTTTGGGACTCCAGAGTTCGTGGCACCAGAAATCGTTCATCAGGAACCAGTGACCACAGCAACTGATATCTGGTGCTGTGATAATTCCTACTTTATGATGTTATTGTGCTTACAGTCGGTTCGTTTTTGACTCTGATTGAATGCCGGGGGGTATTTTGTTTGAGAAATGTAATTTGGTAAAATATGATTAATTTTTGATAGTTCGGAGATGAGAATAGACTTTCGTGCACTAGAATAGTGATTTGAGTTGGGTGTATTAGGAAATAACCCTTTTGATTGTGTAATACTGTTTTTATTTCAGGTCTGTCGGTATTGTTGCTTATATATGGTAAGAACAATGAACTATTATACATATAATGGACATTCTTCAAATTTATGATCATTCTGTTATTTCACTATTGTTCCAACATGCTCTGTCACTTCCAGATAGACTACTGCTCAAAGGTTTTTGAACATCTGGAATTTTACTTCTATAAAATACAGAGCTTTTTTTATTTATAAAGTACTATATGTAAGAATTGGGCGACATGGTGGTGTAGTGGTTAGCACTGTTACCTCACAGCAAGAAGGTTCTGGGTTCGAGCCCCGTGGCCAGCGAGGGCCTTTCTGTGCAGAGTTTGCATGTTCTCCCCGTGTCCGTGTGGGTTTCCTCCGGGTGCTCTGGTTTCCTCCACAGTCCAAAGACATGCAGGTTAGGTTAACTGGTGACTCTAAATTGAGCGTAGGTGTGAATGTGAGTGTGAATGGTTGTCTGTGTCTATGTGTCAGCCCTGTGATGACCTGGCGACTTGTCCAGGGTGTACCCCGCCTTTCGCCCGTAGTCAGCTGGGATAGGCTCCAGCTTGCCCACGACCCTGCACAGGATAAGTGGTTATGGATAATTGATGGATGGATATTATGTAAGAATTGGCCCCCTCTTGAATTCATACTCCATACCAATAGGGGGCAGCATATCACCAGAAGGTCATTAAAAACAAGGAAATTCACAGTCCCTCCTCCCCCTTCTCCTATAGTTTGTTATAGCTTGCTTAGCTCACTTTTTAAATCAAATCAAATCAAGTTTATTTGTACAGCGCTTTTAACAATAAACATTGTCGCAAAGCAGCTTTACAGAATTTGAACGACTTAAAACATGAGCTAATTTCATCCCTAATCTATCCCCAATGAGCAAGCCTGTGGCGACGGTGGCAAGGAAAAACTCCCTCAGACGACATGAGGAAGAAACCTCGAGAGGAACCAGACTCAAAAGGGAACCCATCCTCATTTGGGCAACAACAGACAGCCTGACTATAATATTAACAGTTTTAACAGGTATAACCCTCAACTGTCCTCATGGGGCCATCCTTCACAGGAGTGGGGCGATAAAACTCCGACCAGACACAGGGCACCAGGATGGATCAAGCAGGTCCGAGGGGCAGAAGAGGCCAGCATCTCAATCCCAGGATCAACATGTAACTCAGAGGGACAGATGGGGGGGGAGAGAAAGAAAACACGTTGTTAGGTATGCCCTAAAAATGACAAGTATTAAATCTGTGTGGTAGGCTCGCAGAGACGAGAGTCTTTACATCAGGCATGACGCACAATGGCATGTTAATATGGTAAAAAATATATCATGACCTGCTCTGGCTGGATGCTTGATTGGGTGATGGGAGCACACTCCTCAGCAATGATGAGATGCAGATGGGACCCTTAGGCCTGGCCAAGACAATTCAGTTACATTTCACCGGGTCTGGGACATGCGACAGAACGTCTGACGGCCGATTCCCTGCAGGCTACGATAGCCAGTCGAGGTCCCCACCGTCTCCACCAAAAGATTTCCTGTTGACTCCATGTAACTCAGAGGGACAGATTTGGGGTGGGGGGGGGGGGAAGAGAAAGAAAACACAGGTGGTTAGGTATACCCAATGTCACCTGAATAAGTAGGAACAGTATACATATTGCACCGAGTACAAGCAGGGACTCCGGCAACTAACTATGACAGCATAACTAAAAGGAGAGAGCCAGAAGGTAACACAGGCATGAGGGAGCCCCGGGACATAAAGCAGCCAGCCACTGCACCGTCAACAAACTCGAGTGAGCAAGCGAGTGGGGACTGACAGCATCCATACATCCCAGTTTACCAAAACACTCTATGTCTGAGGACCTTCCAGATCTACTCCTTTACCTCATAAACACCATTAACAAAAGGCTTGACTAAACAGATATGTTTTCAGCCTAGACTTAAATGCTGAGACTGTGTCTGATTCCCGAACATTACTTGGAAGGCTGTTCCATAACAGTGGGGCTTTGTAAGAAAAGGCTCTGCCCCCTGATGTAGTTTTTAGCAAGAAAACAGCTACAACAGATCCATATATTGCCATTTTTGAAATTTTTATACGGTTTGTGTTATCGTTAGTTGCACTAAAGATCTGGTTTATTTGTTCCATAAAATTGCCTCAACTTTGTAGCTAGACTGCAAGCTGGACTCAACCAGGAGATTATAAGTTCTACTTGTGGTTGGGTCATACCAAAGACCATCATAAAAATGGTACCTAGTACCATCTGGTGAGGTGCCAAAATACAGATGTGAGTAGGGAGTCAAACTCTTGCAGTTACCAGAGGACCAACCCCCCACTGTGACCCTAGCACTGTAACAGGTGAGAGACCGAGGGCTATAGAAACGGAGATCGGGGGGCGTCGTGGCTCAGGTGGCTAAGGCGCCGTAACATAAATCCGGGGACCGGGGTTCGATTCCGACCCGAGGTCATTTCCTGATCCCTCCCCGTCTCTCTCTCCCACTCCTTTCCTGTCCTGTCTCTACACTGTCCTATCCAATAAAGGTGAAAAAAAGCCCAAAAAATATCTTAAAAAGAAATGGAGATCGGCACTGCTCAGTGCACCTTAACGGGCTGGTTAGTACTGGGACACAGTTGAGATGTACACCCTAACAACTACATCACAGACAGTCATAATAAATGGAGAGCTCTCATCAGAGATGGAGGGCAGAGAACCACTGGCCAGCTCTCTGAGAAGGTGCTCTTCCAACTCCTAGCGCTATATCATCATCTCCCGAGACGGACGGATGCCAATAACAAAAAAAAAAGTACTGGGACAGGAGACTGCCTGGGAAGACCAGGTCCTGGCACAGGATGGACTCTGACTTTACTTTTTGGTAGCTAGCTAGAGGGTGAGCTAATTGAGCAAGTCACATACAGCAAACATATTAACATTAAACACTGGCAGTAATGCTGTACAATTAGCTACCTTTATAAGCTATCACTAAATAGCCAATGTTAACATTAACAACACAGACTGAAACCACGTTGCAAGTTCAGCATCAAACTTCATCCCTTTTCTCACCAAGAGCGGTCTCCAGCAGTGGAAAGCAATGCCAATGTTAACCTTTTGTTTTGCTTCTACAGTATTTCTGTCACTTCTTTTCTTTACCCCTGAATGTGGTTTCTTGCTGGGAGCCAAGGGAAGAACCTCAAACATGATTGAGGTTAGAATACTCCTCAGGGCAGCGTTATTTCTTCATCATCTCATGTTAGACTGAGAGCAGACTGGATGTTAAAGTGACTCACTCTCGCCTCTTCAGGTACAAAGTGGTATTACAAAACGGATGATGCGTCCTGTCTCGGGGCTCACTGGTTAACATGCTAACGTTAATAGATTTCTCTGCAACATGGATGCCCTTGACATAACATCAAAACTTATTTCTTCACATTCTGTTGTTTATTTTGATTAATTTTTGAAGGCTTTACCCTAAAATTTGTGACATCTCGCTACTTTAAGGATTTATTATCAGGCGGTTTAAAGCCTAATGATTAAAAATGATGACCTAATGACCTCAATGATGCTTTTTAACCCTTTGATGCAAAACATGGGTCAAAAGTGACCCGGCTGAGTTTTTATCTTCTATATCTTTGCAATAAATTAATTCCATCATTCAGTATTCAAGGTATTCCTCAATTAACTTGTTTTTGATCATCATGCATCCTTATTTTATTTTTTCCTTTCTTACTTTTTGAATAAAAACCCTTTTTGTATCACTACCCTTGTAATGCACAACATGGGTCAAAAACGACCTGCATTCATTTTCCAGGTTATTTCATGTATGGCTGAGTGTTCCTATGATCTACTTTTGAAATAAATTCATTTTGTCATTTACTTTTCCAAATATGCAGTAAATATCTTGTTTTTGTTTAGCACAAATCATCATTTTTATTTTTCCTTTCTTAAGTTATGAACAAGCACAGCTTTTGTAATTCTACATCAAGTTTACACACATGGGTCAGAAACGACCCGCATGCATTTACTCCAGCGTTTGGTGGGAACTGTGAATTGTGCTTGTGTCAGACATTTCACAGCTCAGCACAGCGCCCTTTGCCCATCTCATACATGTAAGTAATGTTTTTCAATTGTTCTAACATTACCTTAGAAAAAAATTGATGATGTTTAGGTTACCTTGAGAGTGAGTAGATTACTTGTCAGAAAGTTACAAGTAATTACTATTAGCTACCGAGCTGTTGACATATTCTACTTTAGTTAGCTAATTTTATTGTAGTTGGCTTAGCTAACTACATAGTTAATAAATAAATAACTGGCCCCATTCACTGCTAAAGTAATTACTTGAAACACATTATTATAGTATTAAGACATTTAATTTTAAATCACACTTGGATGACCCATGTGTAGTAATATAAAACGTATTTTTGTTCATAAAGTAGGAAAGAAAAAATTAAATTAATGAATTGTGGTAATTAAAAACAAGATATTTAAAGAATACTTGGAATAGTCAATCATAAAATAAATTGATTTCAAAAGATAGAGCAAAGAAAAACTCAGTCAGCATGAAATAACCTGGAAAATGAATGCGGGTCATTTTTGACCCATGTTGTACATTAGAAGGAGTGTGCATATGTTTTGCATCAAAGGGTTAAAGGTAAACCTGTTAAACCGACAAATTAAAAAAAAAACTTTTAGCCAGAAGTCAAATATATTATGGCTAAAAAATGTTTGATTAAGTAAAAAGTTATTAAGAACTCTGTCTTTACCAGTTAGTTGCATTCATTCATCTTCCTCTCCCACTTATCCTGGTCAGGGTGGCAGCGGAGTCTATCCTGGGAATACTGTGTATGAGGCAGGAATACACCCTGGGAATGCCACCAGTCCATGGCATCAAACACACATTTACACTTAGGGGGAATTTAGAGTCACCTGTCCACGAACCGGCATGTTTTTTGGAATGTGGAAGGAAACTGGAGAACCTAGAGGAAACCCATATGGAAACTTAGGATCGAACCTGAGACCCTGAAGCTATGAGGCAGCAAAACTAGAAAATATCATAAATATTTCCCCAATTAACTCAGACCTATTTATTTCTAATGCTGTGCCTGTGACTTTGATGAGCTTAAAAGTTGTCTTTGTTCAATTTATCACATAATTCAATGAAGATGGTTTTCAGTACACTTACTGAAGTACGATTCTTCATTCTTCACCATAAAGCCATCGCTGTTTCTGTGATATGTGGTTTCATTTGTGCAGCCTGACGGGACACTGCCCCTTTTTTGGGGAAAATGACCGTGCCACGCTGCTGAAGGTGGCCGAAGGGGTCCTGTACTGGGGCATCCCAGAGATCAGCAGCTTGAGTGAACAAGCCCAGGACTTTCTCCACACAGTTTTACAGCCAGACGCAGAGTAAGATTGTGTGTTGTATATTTCTATCTGACCTCAGCTGACCTGTGGAGGATAGAACTGATTGTTGGTTTTATTCTCATCAGGATGAGACCATCAGCATTGGATTGCCTGAATTACAAGTGGTTTCAGGTATGTAAGCAAAGTCTCAAAGATCTGTGGTTTGTTGCATTGATTTGATTTGTTGTCTTAAAATGAAAATGAAAAAACGCTACAAAAGATTATACCTTATGAGATTATTATGAACCTAATACCATACTATTCAGTCTGTCTTTAGATGCTTTGACATATTTCAAGCTTGAAGTTTTCTCCTTCCGGTGGCAGATAATTATGCCTCTCAGGATTTCTCCTAGAAAAACAGGAAAGAGTAGTATGTGCCCCAATCCCCCCCCCCCAGCGCAACTCGAGGGGTCCGGGGGGAGCATGCTCTCCCAGAAAGTTTTGAAATATAAGGGTTCATTTCATGGCTTCTGGTGACATCCAGAGTTGATTTTTACCAGTTCAACATGTTGGGGAAAAGGCTATGTTTTACTTATTATTTTACTGAATTCCCACCCTAAAAACAGAAAAAAAGAAAGTCAATACAATACCCACTTGCATCTCACAAGCAGTGTTCTGTTCCAAAGGAGACTGCAGTTTATTTCACATCAAACAAAGCGAATGGTGATGCAACATGGCATGAGTTGTTCAAAATACTGATCATTAAATTTTGGCAATAGTGCGGATGACTAAATACTCTCACTGTCAAACTTGAGCTGGTCAGCAACAAGCAGCAAACTGGCCGTCGCGGTCTCACAGCTATGAGAGGGTCGGAGGCAAGCTGGAGCCTATCCCAGCTGACTGTGGGCGAGAGGTGGGGTACACCCTGGACAAGTCGCCAGGTCATCACAGGGCTGACACACAGAGACAAACAACCATTCACATTCACACCTACGGTCAATTTAGAGCCACCAATTATCCTAACCTGCGTGTCTTTGGACTGTGGGGGAAACCGGAGCACCCGGAGGAAACCCACACAGAGAACATGCAAACTCCACACAGAAAGGCCCTCGCCAGCCGCTGGGCTTGAACCCAGGACCTTCTTGCTGTGAGGCAACAGCGCTAACCACTAGACCACCCTTGATTAAAATGTGTAACATTAAAATCTTATTGTTTTCATAAAATATAAGCTAAAAATAGGATTAAAATACATTTGATTTAAAGTATTATTCAACACCTGGAAAATCCTGACAATCTTCAATCTGCCCAGTAATCACTAAAACACATCCGGGTCATTCAAGATTGTTCGTTAATTTTAGCCTCAAAATTAAGCTAAACTGATGAAAAACAAACAAGCAAGTTTATTTTATTTATTTATTACAAAATTCATTATTTTAAAGTAAAAAAAATTGAAAATGTTTATATGTATGTGTGAAATAATCTTTTTTAAATCTTCCCCATCTAGAGTCCATATGAAGAGGAGCAGTTTGGCACTATTGATACAAAGAGTTTAAAATCCTTTATCTCGAGAAGAAAGTGGCAGGTAATCAGTCCAGTACTTTTGATTAAAGCCTTATACAGCCTTGTAACCTTGTCAAAAAGGTTACCTTCTCCTCTTTTCCCAGCGCTCTCTAACATGCCTTGGCTCAGTCCTGACCCTGAGGCCTATCCCAGAGCTGCTGGATGCTCCACAGTGCGCAGTCTCTGTCACAACCCCGAGAGATCCTCGGAATACCAGCAGCACCTCCGTGAGCACTGGTTCCTCCTCTGAATATGATGAGGCTGATGCCTGGGGCTTCTTCCAGAATGCAAGCCAGGAGGAAGATGATGACAAGGAGGAAGATGGTACAGAATATTATTCATATGCTGATCTTCCTAAACGAGGTTTGGCTCTAAAAAGAGATGAGGAAGATGTAATAATGGGTCAAGACCGAGAGCGGAGAGGTGCGTTGATGATTCCTATCAATGAGCAATCCATACAGACGCCCTCACCTTCTCCTGAACAGATTATCAGGGAGAGAAAAGAAATCCATTCATCTCTGAATCTTTCTGAAGATGATAAAGTGCCCGATGGGACACCAATCCCCCGTGGTAGCTTGATCAGGAGCACCTTCTACAACAGTGATGAGCAGCTTTCACCCATGTCCGCCCGCCACATGATGCTCCGGGATAAACTTCACGCCAGGAAACAGGACAGAGTACGTAGGTCGCTGCGCTCCAGCCTGTATGGAAGGCTAAATGAACCACTTATAGAGTATGTAGAGGATTCTCCAGATGTGGAATCTGGCCTCAGACATAGACGAGGTTCCACACTTTTGTCCAAGTCTTGCTCACTGGACAGAGGGGTGAGTCCTGTCTATCCAAACTCCCGCACCCAAAGGAGGAGCAGGTCACTGGATGAATCCACAAGAATCTCAGCAGCTTCTATGGATCACAGGACACTGGGAGATAATCAGGAAGATCTAGAGTTCGACCATAATAATGAGTTCACGGACGAGGAGGAAGATGAACCCTCAGAGGTTCCTGTGAATAGGATATCACAAAGTTCATCACAGTCTCACAAGTCTACCATGGAAGAGTTGCCAGTAATCATGGGGTCTAATGTAGATGACAGCCAGTTACACACTGGAGAGGAGGAGGATGAGCCAGCAGCAATGGGTGGAGAAAAAAATATAGTAGGTTCACAGCTGTCTCTAGCAGAGTCCTATGACCTTGAACATGACTCAGATGCTTCTGGCAGAACCAACACCTACATTAGACAGTCTTCCAGCCACCTCCCAATTTCACAGAGACACCATAGAGCGTACGATGAATCAGAGGAGCATTTGGTTGCGCCATCATCTGGAAAGACATCAGAGCTCTCTCTCTCACAGGATTCTGAGGATGATGATATGGAGAGAGTTCTGAAGAGCCTTCGTCAAGCACCACTACAACAGCACACACACAGCACAATAGTGAACAAGAACAACGTCGCATTGAGGCGAAGTTCCTCCGCAGTTCCCATACGCCCAGCATCAGCGACCCCACTGACCCAAGAGGTGCTTCAGAGGCACTCATCAGCTCCAGTGCTGGAGCTCAAACCCCCGAGTGGCAAGTCAAGCAAATCTGGACTCATGAAGATCTTTCGCAGGAAATCTTGGACTCCAGGACCCTCCAGCTCCCAGACACAGGGATCTGAGAAGAAGGTTGAGGAAGGCTCAAGTTCACAGCAAAAGACCCCTCTCTTGGCCTTGAGGAAGAAGATGAGGGCTTCGGCATCCAGCATCACCAAGCTGTTCACCAGGCAGTCCAGTAAAGAGGGCAAGGAGGAGAAACGGGGTACAACATACATTGCAAATGTAATATCTATGAAATAACTTATAATCAATGTTCTCCACTGAGCATAGAAACAAAAGTATTTTCCATTAAAGTCCATTATTCTATATTTTTTGGTGAAACAACTGACAAACCAAATAAATTAGTGCAAATGAGGAAAATGTTATAAAAAACTGCCAACACAAGAAGGTCTAAAGCAAAGACACATTTTCCATGTACGTACTAGAGCTTCATTGAAAAGCAATGTGGCACAGATCTAGGCTACATTTTGCTTACTGTCTATCAGGCAGACGTGGGTTTTGAAGGTAACACTTACCAATTACTAGTTCAGAACCTCAGGAGTCAAGTTACCACTGACAGAATATTTGGGTTTGCTGGTGCTGGTTGGAAAGAGCAAGATCCTAACACTAACACAGCTAATTACTGTATCTCTGCTGTACCAGGGCCAATTGTGAAGAATCCTGTTCCACCAGAGAAGACAACTGTCACCTCAGACTTTTTTCCATCAGCTCCCTTCTTGGGAATCCCTCAGAAAAAGCCAAAACTCTTCTCCCTCAAAGTGCCAACCTTCAAAAAGAACAAAGGTATCGACAGATTTTGATGTTACGGAGCCCCTAAAGGGACATGGAATTAAAAAAATCAAAGTAAAAAAAAAAAAACTATTGCGAGATCTTGCAAAAGTACATAGTTTTTTTTTTTTTTACTTTGATTTTTTTTTATTCCATGTCCCCTTAGGGGCTCCGTATGATGTGCACCAAAGGAACAACTGCAAAAATTCATCATCATGAATTTCATCCTATGACTTTTTACCTATAAATCTTTATTACATTACATTAGTGACATTTAGCAGACATGACATACAACCTACCTAGATCAGCTTGGGGAGCAGTTGGGGGTTAAGTACCTTGCTCAAGGGCACTTCAGCCATTCCTGCTAGTCCAGGGAATCAAACCAGCAACCTTCTGGTCCTAAAGCTGCCTCTCTAATCATTAGGCCATGGCTTCCCCAATATTCTTATAATGCTGTGGACTTAACATTTCTCCAGGAACACCAGCCAGGCCATTCAAACCGGATGTGATCCAGCTCGCTAGTGGTGGAGCTCTGGTTTTCTGGAAGCCGGTGCAGTGCAGTGATCCTGTCACATACTGCATACAGTATAGCCTCAATGGTAAGAAACGAGAAGAAGTTCTGAAAGTTAAGGCCATCATACCCTCGTGCAACATTGCACAGTTTGATGCAATCGGTTATTGTAAAGGCCTTCATGTTGCATCTAGGGTCTCATGAACAACAATCAGGGTTTCATGAACTGTTGAAAGCTCTATAACAACCTAGCTAATGTTAGCCAAGGGATTATATCATGTGGGGCATGTTGTTTTAGGAAAATAATCCACTCTGGAGTGATACCAGTAACTCCGTTTCATCAAACAACCCCATTACTGATTATTTTACTCTTATCCTCTTGTTTCCAGGTGAAGAGTGGACAATTTTGTCAGACAATGTTACAGATAGTTGCTACGTCATTAATACGCTACCCAGAGGACCAAGCTATTTGTTCCGTGTGTCCTGCATCACCAAAACAGGGCTGGGACCATTCAGTGATCCTTCACCACCTGCTTTTATGACAATGCCATATGAAGGTGAGAAAATATCCAACTTTGGTTTATGCCATTATCAGATTTTTATTGTAGACACCATAACAGAACAGTGTCTTTTATAATGGACTATGTTTTTTTTTTTTTACCTTGGAAGACTCTCACATTCCTCTGATCCTGACGGAATCTACTGGGTCCAAGATCACTGTGCCAGGAGGACTTGGCTCAGAGAGGTCCTACAGCTTCCAGTCTGAGATCAACAGGTTCTTTAAACACACTGGACTGAAAATGAATTGTCATAAACCAAACTCAGTAAAAGAACAGAAGAAGATTCATGTGCATAGTTTGTTAAAACACAATCCAAAAGGCCAAGGTCAAACACACACAGTAATGGCACTAGTGATCAAAACAATCAGGTAATCCAAAAAGAAATCAAACAAGACCTACAAAATGTGGTTAAAAAAATACACAAATAAGGCAAACAGGATAATCATAACTCAGGCTTTACAGCGGTGGCACGGTGGTGTGCACTGTCGCCTCACAGCAACAAGGTTCTGGGTTCGAGCCCAGAGGCCGATGGGGGCCTTTCTGTGTGGAGTTTGCATGTTGTCTGCATGGGTTTCTTCTGGGTGCTCTGGTTTCTGTCCAAAGACATGAAGATTAGGCTAATTGGTGGCTCTAAATTGACTGTAGGTGTGAATGGTTGTGTGTCAGCCCTGCGATGATCTGTTGACTTGTCTAGGGTGTACCCTGTCTCTTGCCCATAGTCAGCTGGGATAGGCTCCAGCTTCCCAGTGACTCTGCACAGGATAAGTGGTTATGAATTTACAACATGTTATTACTGGCAAGACTTCGTAATGAGTAACTGAAAGTCATAGGAGTTTCTCAGGATGCACCTTTATGTGTTTTTGCGTCCTCATTAGATATCATATTACATTACATTACAGGCTACCATCATCTGGAGCGATGTACTGGGGAGCCTAGGGAGCAGTTGTAGGTTAGGTGCCTTGCTCAAAGGTACTTTCGCCATTCCTCTTGGTCCAGGGAATCAAACCAGCAACCTTTTGGTTCCAAAGCTGCTTCTCTAACTATTAGGCCATGGCATCTCATCATCTCTTAACCCTCTTCCAGTACTCAAGGACACAAGAACCAAGAACCGTTGAAACCCCAGAAGTGTTCTTGATCCTCCTAAAAAACTGAGGATCCATCAGTTGTTGACTTGACAGTGAGAACGAACTGAAAGGCATCATACAAAAGAGTCTGCTCCAATTAGTTATGCTTGTGTCCTTTGGTACATTTTGGGAGCTCAAATTTGACATTGAATTACAGTCATTACACTCTTTTAATTATTTATTGAAATACTTTATTCAAATGATATATTAACCATCAGATTTTAATTACACTTAGAGTTTTGACTGCACTGTCTTTTGAATGAATGAATGAATGAATGAATGAATGAACCCTTTATTGTCACTAGTCACAAGTACCAGCGAAATTGACCATCAACCTGTCCTTACATACACACACACACAATTGACAGAGGGCGAGTAGACAGGACAGGAAGACAGGGATGAAAAGAAAGATACAGAGTAACATGAGGAGAGGGGAGGAGAAAAACAAAGCAACCCCCACACTATGCTCCTGTGAGGAGTACAGTGTGGGAACATTAAAAAAAACTCCTCAGCACATAAGCACAAAATAACACAAGTACACTTTACAACATGAAAACTTGGGACTTGAGGGGGGAGGGGGGGAGAGGGCAATCAGGGGTGGGGGGGGAGGGGAGGGGAGGAGGTAGAGGTAACCCAGCGCAAGCAAGCAGCCATCCGTTCCTGCAGCCATAACGGCGCTGGTCGTGCACCCGCTTGTTACACTGGGGGTAAAAGCGGTGACTGCAGGAAGTGGGGGAAGGAATGCAAGAGCGTCTCACAGCAGTGACCTTCGGGGGAGATGTTGTCCCAGCAACGGCTTTGGCCAAGGCCAGTGCTGTCTGAGGGAGCCAAAAGCAGATAAGATTGGGATTTTTTGGTCTTGGGGCAAGTAGATGCATTCTTTTACATGACCACTCTGTTTGTCCATTCTGGTCTCCGAATCAATCCATTTCCTTTGCAAAGCTGAAAGCTTCTCCATGATGTCATCCATGTTGTGGTTCAAGTTCTGAATAGCCACAGTCTGAGTGCCGACAGCTCTGCCCACCGCTTCAATCATGTCGGGCAGCTTTATAGGGCTTTGAACAGCTGTCACCGTTTTCTGATTTCCTCGATAAACCAGGGCAATAGCTAATCCAATCAGCAAAAGTCCTGTAATCATGGTTCCGAATGGGTAGATGTCTTCAATGTCCTCCACAGAAAGAATCGCCAGGCACACGACCCGCCACTGCTCCCACGCATCCATCGTATAGCCAGTCGCGAACGTTCCAGCAGGACAGGCGGGTTCCCCCGAACCCAGGCTTCTTGTCGAGAAAACTGTGTCAATTTTGTTAAGAGACCAGTTTATCAATTCCATGATTTTTTTAGTTTGGAGAGCAGTGCGGAGAGAGTCTCTCAAAAGTATAAACAGTAGACAGACGAGACGAGACAAGAGGAGCATAAGCAGGGAAGATAAGGGAGAGAAGAGCAGAGAAATGCAACCGCCTTCCGTGAGAGCACGGAGAGAAAACAAAAACCATCCTTTTGCCTTGGATGTTATCTAGGAATTCCCAAATCCTTTTATATGGAATAGAGTGTGATGAAGCGGTGAAGGAATTGAGGAGGTATTGCACAGCAGCCACTACACAGCGCATCTCAAACACCTAAAGGTCTTGGTATTCTCCATTCTCATATCCTTGCAAGGTCATTGCTGTTGCAAGGTTACTTACCAAGTGCATACTGGTCAAAGATATGTCTGTGAAGGTTATCAGTCATCCAGATCATCATAATCTGTAGGTGCTAAAGAAGGCAACTGGACTTGCTTGAAATCCTTGAAGACGTTTCACCTCTCATCTGAAAGGCCTCTAAGCCTTTCAGATTCTTCACTTCTTCAGAACTGAAGAAACCTTTCAGATGAGAGGTGAAACGTCTTCAAGGATTTCAAGCAAGTCCAGTTGCCTTCTTTAGCACCTACAGACTGGTCAAGGACCAGAGTCTGATCTTGAATGACTAATTAGAACTCTGAAGACAGTGACCGCTGCTGGCTGAGAAGGGAACCTTCCTGGTGTGTTGTGTGATGTGTAAAAATGTGTGCTTGTTTTGCTGTAGAGGCCGTTTCAGTGTGGTGATGCAGTGTGAGGACAGTAGGACCTCACAGCTCCTGGCAGCCAAGCTGACTCCGTACGGGCCAGAGCAAAGGCAACTGGTGCTGAGGGAGTACCAGGTGCTGCGCAGGCTGTGCCACCCAAATCTTGTCCAGCTCCATGCCGTCATCCTCACATCCTCCTTCCTGGTGCTCATTGAGGAGCTCTGCTCTGGACGAGAACTTCTCTACAACCTGGCTGAGAGGTGAGAACCTTTTTTCTACAAGATGACTGAATTTGAAATGTACTTACTTACTTATCCTCTTCTTTCCGAGTGGAAAATAAGGCCGCGACACGTTAACATCATTCTGTGCGGTCTTTTGCTACCCTCTGAGCTTCACCCCATGTCAAGTCCATCTCTTGGAGCTTAGCCTGGGACATTCTATGCCAAGTTGTTTTTGGCTGCCCAGATTTACGCTTACCCACCGGGGTCCAATGCAACGCTGTTCTTGGTATACGTTCTTGTTCCATTCTCAGCACATGTCCAAGCCATTTCAGCCAGCAATGCTTGATCTCCAGCTTAATGTTGCACCCAGTCTTCTTGTACAGGTCTTTTCTTGCCCCAGAAAATATCAAATAGATGTGGCATATCTTCCTCAGGCAGCTGTTGTGAAAAGCGTTGATCTTGTCCATGTCTATTTTAACCACTCGCCAACACTTGTGTAAGTATAACCTGGACATCCTTGGCATAAGCGAGTGTCACTGGACTGGATCTGGACATCAAAGAATAAGCGATGGTTCCATCATTTTGCATTCAGGCCACGCAAATCTTCACATCAGTGGTGTAGCCCTGATTATTGCCAAGGAGAAGGTCAACACCCTGCTAGAATGGGAGCCCATCAACGACCGAATGCTAAGAGCCCGCTTTGACTCGAAACTCTGCAAACTCACGATCATCCAATGTTATGCACCAACTAATGAATCTGAAATGTGTTCAGCTCTTAAATTAATTTCTCTGTATCCTAATCTCTAAGTGTTTTTTTTTTTTTTGTGTGTGTGTGTGTGTGTGTGTGTGTTTCTATGCTGCAGGGACGTGTATTCAGAGCTGCATGTGTGTGAGCTGTTAAGGCAGCTCCTGAGTGGTGTGGATTACCTGCATGGACGCCGAATCGTCCACCTCGACCTCTGCTCCGATAACATTCTGGTGACTGAGCGCAACGTGGTGAAGATCGTGGACCTGGGCTCCGCTCAGCCCTTCACTCCAGGCCACGCCCTCAACATTGAGCACATCAAAGAGATGACAGAGAGCAAAGGTGATACAAAGCAAACGTTATTTATTCTGAGCGACTTCTAATTAAATATCGAATAACGAACCGAACACCAAACTCACTAAATTCCAATTCTAGGATGAAGGACTATCTTAAAGTCTGCAGTGATACAGTATAAGTGTGTGTGATTTATGTAGGATGCTTTTTTTTCTTTATATGTGCGTGTTCTGTATGTCAGTTTACATTGTCCTTCCTAAAGCTCCTGAGATCTTGCAAGGTCACGGTGTCGGACCTGCCACAGATATCTGGGCTCTCGGTGTTCTGGCATTTATTATGTAAGTGACCAAATTTCTCTTACATGTATTTTAACATCAGTGATAGTTTAAAATCATTTTTATATATTTTATACATCAAAAAAAAGAGTATTATATAATATTAACACAATTTTTCACTCACAGTAAAAATCTACAAAAATCAGTGGGAAATAAAATCATGCCTTGCCTTTCCCTTCCATAATTAGTTTACGATTTTAGCAGTATGATTCAGGATGTAACAGTGCAACTGTTAACAATGATAACACATTATTCCAAAATTGTGTCTCACTTAAAATGACCAGTTAATCATTTGGCCTTGTGATGAATGTCACTACTGAATCATTGGATCTTAATAGAAATTACTAGTGAATCATTTGGCCTTATGATAGAAATTCCTAGTTAATAATTTGGTCTTATGATAGAAATACCGAGTGAATCATTTGGTTGTAGGATAGAAATCACTAGTGAATCATTTGGTCTTTTTGATTGAAATACTAGTGAATAATTTGACCTTAGAATAGAAATCATGAGGTGAATAATTTGGTCTTAGTATAGATATGACTAGTGAATCATTTGGCCTTATGATAGAAATACTAATGAATCATTTGATCTTTATAGAAATCACTCGTGAATCAATTGATCTTATGATAGAAATACTTAGTGAATCATTTGGTCTTTTTGATAGAAATATTAGTGAATCATTTGATCTTAATAGAAATCACAAGTGCATCATTTGGTCTTGTGATAGAAATGATGAGTGAATTATTTGATCTTATGATGTAAATCAGTAGTGAATCATTTGGTCTTACCAAAATGATATTAATTTGGTCATACCATAAAAAAATTACATTTTTAATAACTGAATAGAATCTAATTTTTTTTTTATTTTCTTAATTGTACACAGTAAATTTCTTTATATGTTTAACTTGAAAGCCCAAGACTTGAACTAACTAGCCTTCAGTCCCTACCACAGAACTTAAGGCCATGCATGAGGTCACGCGTAAGGTCAAGATTATTTAATTTCAGTTTAAATTTACGTGAATAGATGTGATGTTCTGATGGTGTTCTGATGTCGATCTGATGTCCTTCCTTCCTTTACCTCGCCTTCCTGCACTCAGGTTGAGTGCCGACAGTCCGTTCCACTCAGAGCTCCACTGGGAAAGCGACCGCAACGTCAGGAAGGGTAAGATCCAGTTCGGCCGCTGCTATCCTGGCCTTTCTGAGGGAGCCATCAACTTCCTGAGGAGCACGCTGAACAGCAAGGCCTGGTATGTTCTCATCTTTATCACAAGCTACTCACATGTCTGGCAGCGTTTAATCCACCAGAGCTGAGGAGGAGAGAGTTCAGGTCCCAAGATCTGAACTCACAACCATCAGATTGTTTAACACTTAACCATTGAACTTCTCAGAAATCATTAACACACAATAATGGAACTTTCTGTCAGCTTTATTTATAATAATTCAAAGTAAAAAAGGGTATAAAAGTAAAATCTCTTTATTAATTATGTTTATATTATTAAAATTATTAATACAATTACTCTTTGTATATATATATATATATATATATGTGTGTGTGTGTGTGTGTGTGTGTGTTTATATTTTATACTATATTAATATATGTATACCTTTGTACATATATTTATGTATATTTATATGGTTAATATTTATATTTGAACAGTAAAGAATATAAATTAAGGAATTGAATTGTGTAAAACATTTGTTTACTTTAAAATTAAACGCTGGAAGGAAAAAACACAGTTCACTTATTCAACAGGTTTTAAACCAACAGGGTTGAAGGGTTTTTTTTGTTGTTGTTTTTTTTCTTTTAAATAAATGGTCAGTTGGGCGGCACGGTGGTGTAGTGGTTAGCGCTGTCGCCTCACAGCAAGAAGGTCCTGGGTTCGAGCCCCGGGGCCGGCGAGGGCCTTTCTGTGCGGAGTTTGCATGTTCTCCCCGTGTCCGCGTGGGTTTCCTCCGGGTGCTCCGGTTTCCCCCACAGTCCAAAGACATGCAGGTTAGGTTAACTGGTGACTCTAAATTGAGCGTAGGTGTGAATGTGAGTGTGAATGGTTGTCTGTGTCTATGTGTCAGCCCTGTGATGACCTGGCGACTTGTCCAGGGTGAACCCCGCCTTTCGCCCGTAGTCAGCTGGGATAGGCTCCAGCTTGCCTGCGACCCTGTAGAAGGATAAAGCGGCTAGAGATAATGTGATGTGTGTGTGTGAAATGGTCAGTTTCCACATTTTGGGCTCATAAATGCTGGGGAACAAGCAGAAGACTGATATTTACTAAAACTTATATAATTAAAGCTGTACTGCCTTTCAGATTTTTCAAGTGTAGGTCATAAAAAGAATTTTCCTGACACACAATTATTTTTGTTTAGTGACTGAAAGCTACTGAATTCGAATCGCAGACTTCCAATTTTATTAGAATTTTTTAAAATAGAACAATTAATGAATTTATCTCCACGTGGTCGTAAATTCTCTGCTATTTTTTCCTGCTTCACCATGACCCAATTCAAGATACTACGTCATGCATCATATGGTGGGCTTTCCCCGTTCATGCAAGGCATTGTGGGATACAAATTTGAAACAGGAGAGAAAAATGGAGTCTACAGTATCGGCTACAGTAACGGAAAGAAAGTGAGAAGAAAAGACGTTATTTTCTATACGCAGGAAAGGAAACGCAGGACCAAACTAATAAATATGGGCGCTCAGCGAGCACCTCGGTGTGATCAGCTGTTCGTTTAGTGACAGAATGATGGAACTGTCAGTGCACGCTCAAAGGGAAACCTGTAGATGGCAGTAATGCAACACTGTGGATGCCAGCTGCTGTAAAACCCAAAAGAAGAAGGTAAACCTGTGCATGCGCACACGGACTTCCTCTGTCTGCTTGACTGCGCGAAGCGAGCGATTTCATGCACATTATTTGCTTTAATCCCCTCAAATTAAATAACTTCCCAGCCACAGAATGGCCTGATATTTTGTGAAATAAACAGATATCACAATCACCACATTTCAGACGGAACTAAATTTCATCGATTTTATGAAATCGAAAGGCCGTCTCGCTTTAAAGGTCAACAGAAGCAAGACTATAAAGACTTGTGTAAACTAGCAAGATCTTAAAATCAATTCTAAAATCTATTGGCTGCTAGCAGAAATTTTCCAGGTGGCATTTTAACGTGATTGGACCCAGGATCGAACCCTGAGACACACCATATGATAGTACACTGTATGAGTGTTTGAGAAGTGAATCCCCAGAGCTACATACTGTCATATTCAGGCATCTTACGTAATATCTGAATAATTGATATGGTTTGTTTGTTTGTTTGTTTGTTTGTTTGTTTGTTTGTTTGTTTTTGCTCCAGGGGAAGGCCGTCAGCTGCAGAGTGCCTCCAGAACCCGTGGTTACGAGGAGAAGGAGGAGAACCGTCCAAGCATGCAGCCTCGATGCTCTGCTTCTCCACCGATAAACTGCAGGCCTTCTTGAAAGAGCGAGAAGCAAAACGTGACCGCGCTCGCACCAAAGTCACATTGACATTCAATTCAAGTTAAAAACACACAAAAATACCCCAGAATTTCTGATTGCAAGGACAAAAGAAAAGCAGCTTGACTTCAGCACAGGATTTAGATCTTTTTTTTTGTTTTTGTTTGTTTTCAATTTTGCATAAGACTCAAGTTGTTATCTGCTTATTTTGTACTGTATGCTGGTAAGTAAAGTGATAATAATAATAATAATAATAATAATAATAATAATAATGAACAGCAGTTGTCATGGTGTGTGTGAAATTATTAGCAAAAAAGTCACCATTCTTAGCGTGACATTAAGTGCGTATTAATCGAGTCAGCATTAATCACCTGTTCATTCATTACCGCAAGAACACTACAGTGACAGTTACGCACATTTTATTAGCACATTTTGAGCACTGAAATTAAACATTATCAGCATTTTATTTGATTGAGTCAGGTGAATGTTAATCTGCCTGTAATGTTTAATGAATGAATGTTATGTAAAATAAAAATGGTGGCTACATTCACGCAAATTATCATATGGTGTCATGTACACCAATCAGCCATAATATTTAAACCCACTGACAGGTGAAGAAGTGAATAACATTGATTTATCTCATTACAGTGGCACCTGTCAAGGGGTGGGATATATTAGACAGCAAGAAAGAACAGTCAGTCCTTGAAGTTGATGTGTTGGAAGCAGGAAAAATGGGCAAGCTTAAGGATCTGAGCGACTTTGACAAATTGTGATGCCGAGATGACTGGGTCTGAGCATCTCCAAAATGGCACATCGTGTGGGGTGTTCCCGGTACGCAGTGGTTAGTACCGAACAAAAGTGGTCCAAGGAAGGACAACTGGTGAACTGGTGACAGGGTCATGGGTGTCGAAGGTGTGTCAAATTTGACCATATCAGTCCAGTACTGAAGCAGCTTCATTGGTTTCCAGTAGAGAAACGTCTCCACTTCAAGATTCTACTTCTGGCCTTCAAAGCATTGCATGGTCTTGCGCCTGGTTACATCAGTGATGCTCTACAACTCTATGTCCTGACAAGAACACTTAGATCTTCCAATGCTGTTCTTTGAAAGCCAGTGGATTACCATCTCAAGACCTATGGCTCTTGTTCTTTTGCTGGAGCTGCGCCTCACCTCTGGAACACGTTACCCTTAGACATTAGATCTTGTGACTCTGGGTGTTTTCACACCTGGTCCCCTTTAAAGGAACCAGACTCAGTCCTCTTCAAGTGGACCAAAAAGTGGACCAACAGAAAAAGAACTCAGTTCTTTTTGTGTTCACACTGTGAATTTATTACAAAGAGGACTGGGTTCTCTTTCTGGTCCAGTTAAGCTTTGATGGGGCCTCAGTCCTCTTTCTGTTCACACCAGGTCCTCTAGAGCCCTCAGACCCCCAGTGCACGGAATTCTGGGTAATTTTCTCTTGAATCAAAATGTCTGCTGCCATGCTTGCCCTGCTGTATTCTTTGATCAAAACAGTGCGGATTAAGGAAAATAAATGTATTATATATTATACTATATTATATATTTATAATATAGTTATATTATTGTGGCCGACTCATCAGTCAGTAAGTTCAGAGAACTGTAAAGCGGCTGTGGTAAGTTCCAAAAGGAAGTTGAGTTTCCCTGCTACAGTCACGTGACCAACTACGGCAAACGAAGAAGGTTAAACTACAGTGAAAAAGGCGACGTGAACCCGGTGCGCTTTTTGTTCACAATGCGCAGATTAGACGAACCGTACCGTTGATTTTTAGCGAATCGTACTGAGACCACCTCCTGAGGTGGTCTCAGTTCGGTTCGCTTTAAAGGGGTCTGGGTACGGTTGGAGTGTTCACATATGCGCAAAAAATGCTGAGTCATCGATCTGAGATCGGTTAGATGGCTGAAAGGGACCAAGTGTGAAAACACCCTCTGTCTCTCTTTTCAAGTCAAAACTTAAGATTCATCTATTTAGAACATCATATTTGTATCTCTCAGAACTCTTTTGCTATGAGCACTTTATAAGTATTTTTGTTGTTTGTTTGAAGGCTCATTGATTCACATGGGGCATGAAGGCTAGCCCATATGGTCCAATCCCATAGAAGAGCTCCTGCAGCACACACTCCTGAAGAAGTTAGTGCTGGCTAAAACAGAAAGGTGTCAGCATTAACTTTTTCAGCAGTTTGTGCTACAGTAGCTCTTCTGTGGGGTTGGACCATATGGGCTAGCCTTTGTGCCCCCGTGAGTCTTTTGGCCCTTTTCCACTACCCTTTTTCAGCCCACTTCAGCTCGCTTCAGCTCACTTCAGCCCGACACGGCTCGCGTTTCGACTACCAAAAAACAGCACGACTCAGCTCGCTTCAGCCCTGCTTAGCCCCTAAATCTCGCACCGTTTTGGAGTGGGGCTGAAGCGAGCCAAACCGAGCCGAGTGGGGCTAGGGGCGTGAGGAGACACTCCCCTGTGCACTGATTGGTGAGGAGGAGTGTCCTCACATGCCCACACACGCCCCACGAGCCCGCTGGGATCTGTAAACACCGTAAACCCGGAAGAAGAAGAATTACGAATTACGAGAATTTCTGAAGCCTTATGCGCCTCGCCTCATCTATACGCTCTTGCCAGTATCTGTCCGCGTTGTCGGTGACAACAAGCCACAGCACCAAGACCAGCAACACTAACGACTCCATGTCCTCCATGTTTATTGTTTACTATTCGGGTCGTGAGACTACCGCTTAAAAGCTCACTGATGTCACTGTTTGTGCTGCTTAACGACATCACCTGACGTCCACCCACTTTCGCTAACTCCACCCAATGTGTCCACCCACTTCCAGCCAGCACGGTTCAGCGCGGTTGTAGTCGAAATGCAACTCCAACAGCCCCGCTCAGCTCGACTCAGCACGGCACGGCTCAGCCCGACTCAGCCGCGTTTGTTGTGGAAAAGCGGCATTAGACACCCATGACCCTGTTGTCAGTTCACCAGTTGTTCTTCCTTGGATCAGTTTTGTTCGGTACTAACCACTGCATACCAGGAACACCCCACAGGGTGTGCCATTTTGGAGACGCTCAGACCCAGTCATCTCGCCGTCACAATTTGTCAAAGTTGCTCAGATCCTTACACTCGCCCATTTTTCCTGCTTCCAACACATCAACTTTGAGAACTGACTGTTGTCTTGCTGCCTAATAAACCTCACCCCTTGACAGATGCCACTGTAATGAGATAATCAATGGTATTCACTTCACCTGTCAGTGGTTTTAATGTTAAGGCTGATCGGGGTATATCGATTTAAACGGACAAAAATGTAGGAGGGTATAAAGTGGGTGTATTACACCTTATCATACATCACACTGAGAAATACAGACCCTGATAGCACACACTTGACCATAATTTACATCGCAATAATGTCGTGTGCAGATTGTTTTGCAAATTCTTGTTTACGTCCCTGAACGAGACAGGGTTAGGGTTCTTGTTTTGTTTGTTCCATCTGTAATTTGGCGCGATGTCACTCATGCATGATGTTTTGTTTAAATGTCCAAGAACTAATTTCCAAGTAGCTAAATTACTGAAAATGTATTTACTCCATTGGAATGTTGTTTGATTTTTTTTCAAATTTCAGAAACATGCACGTGGTTTGGTTCCTCTTTCATGTAATGAGATGCTCTGTAACTAAATAAAGAAATAAAGTTAATAGTCGGTCTGAAATCATTGTCAGTGATGTGAGGGGGAAAATTCAACCCATAATATCAAGTCAATGATTTAAGTCATGTTCTGTGTCCAACATTTGCTTCTTGAGTGTGGTACTGGAGGGACGACTCCAATGACTATAGATAAGATCTTACCGGTATATCCTCTAGTTTAGCATCAAGCGAACGGAGTGTTGAGGTTTGTGGAGGTGTTCAGTGTCTCAAACGGATTCGCTGATGTGGTTTCTGACTCAACATTATCTTATAAATGTCTTGATTTATATTTAGGTCATGAGAAAGTGTTTGATTTGGCAAATGTGTCACGATAGCCAGGAGTTTGTTTCATACTAAACTGATATCTATAAACTTGGCGAACATGCTAGCTTTACTTTCTTTGTTGCTGCATATAATAAACCTTAGACATACACATTAGTGATATCCAACCAACAAGCAAATATAAGACTCTAAACACGCTTAAGTTAAAACATTTCTGGCTGGTTGACAACATTTGGCCTGAGGTGGCAGTTGGACGCATTCCAATATTAAGTAATGGGTCATTTGAGAACGGTTCGGCTCTTTTAATCAGATCTTTTAGGAGAAATATTGAGAGCAGACTTGCACACACGTTTTTTTTTTAAATATTAAATTAAATCAAATTAATTCATATGTCTTTAGCAACTGCTTAAATGTTTTCATGGAAACCGGTTTTCAACATCTGAACTGTTTGTTTGTATGAATGATGAATCGTGTGTTTGGCTCTCAGCTATGTGTGTGAGGTTTATTATCAGAATAAATTGATAAATAGCACAAAAAAAATCATAATGAAGCACAAACACAGCAGAGCAATAACATTAATGCAGGGAAGCTCACTGATTTTGTCAACGCAAAGAAAAACAATCATTCATCGTCACAATTTTGAGCCGTGTGGGAGCAGAAAGAGTCGACTCTTAGTGACAAGGCGAATCAAATGACATATCCATATCCTACACCCTTGCATATCCTACACCCCCGCATATCATACACCCCCGCATATCATACACCCCTGCATATCATACACCCCTGCATATCATACACCCCCGCTTATCCTACACCCTTGCATATCCTACACCCCAGCATATCCTACACCCCCGCATATCCTACACCCCCGCATATCCTACACCCCTGCATATCATACACCCTTGCATATCATACACCCTTGCATATCATACACCCCTGCATATCCTACACCCCCGCATATCCTACACCCCCGCATATCCTACACCCCCGCATATCATACACCCCCGCATATCCTACACCCCCGCATATCCTACACCCCCGCTTATCCTACACCCCCGCATATCATACACCCCCGCATATCATACACCCCCGCATATCCTACACCCCCGCATATCATACACCCTTGCATATCATACACCCTTGCATATCATACACCCCCGCATATCCTACACCCCCGCATATCCTACACCCCCGCATATCCTACACCCCCGCATATCATACACCCCCGCATATCATACACCCCCGCATATCATACACCCCCGCATATCCTACACCCCCGCTTATCCTACACCCCCGCATATCATACACCCTTGCATATCATACACCCCTGCATATCCTACACCCCTGCATATCCTACACCCTTGCATATCCTACACCCCCGCATATCCTACACCCCCGCATATCATACACCCCCGCATATCCTACACCCCCGCATATCATACACCCTTGCATATCATACACCCTTGCATATCATACACCCCTGCATATCCTACACCCCCGCATATCATACACCCCCGCATATCCTACACCCCCGCATATCCTACACCCTTGCATATCATACACCCCTGCATATCCTACACCCCTGCATATCATACACCCTTGCATATCATACACCCCCGCATATCATACACCCTTGCATATCATACACCCCCGCATATCCTACACCCCCGCATATCCTACACCCCCGCATATCCTACACCCCCGCATATCATACACCCCCGCATATCCTACACCCCCGCATATCCTACACCCCCGCATATCCTACACCCCCGCATATCCTACACCCCCGCATATCATACACCCCCGCATATCATACACCCCCGCATATCCTACACCCCCGCATATCCTACACCCCCGCATATCCTACACCCCCGCTTATCCTACACTCCCGCATATCCTACACCCCCGCATATCCTACACCCCCGCATATCCTACACCCCCGCTTATCCTACACTCCCGCATATCCTACACCCCCGCATATCCTACACCCCCGCATATCATACACCCTTGCATATCCTACACCCCTGCATATCATACACCCTTGCATATCCTTGCATACACCCTTGATTGAGCCACAAATTGTGTGCCTGATTCCAGGAATCATTGAGACTATGTTGTTGTTGTTTTCAAAATCCACTAAATTACGTTTTCATTACGTAAAGTCAGGTGATTTTTTTTAAATTGTCAACTGTTGTATTGTTATAAATTTTAAAATTACAGCCTGTGTTTACGAATTCTTACGATTTTCAATCAGGCGAATGCAAGAGCTGCCAAAAGGTCCTTAGGATGCAGGATGTGTTTGAGGATGTAGCGTCACATCACTACACTGCTTGAGTTAGCTTGTTAGCATTGTATATAACAAAAACGAGCGTAAGAAAGAATAATAATAATAAACATTATTAACAGATTGGCTGTTGGGAAGTAACAGTGTACAGGTAAGTGTCATGAATTGTCCCTATTTATATATTTAAAATATCTTCAGTTTGAAGAACACAAATTAGCATTAGCATTTCCTGCTGATTAGCACGTGAGCTAAGCTAGCTAGCTGGCTCGCACTGATTTTTATTGGTCAGCTACGTTAATATTAAATGTAATTAATTTAAAATTTCATATTATTAACTAGATGTTATAAAATGTTTTATTCACACCCAAGCGGGAATTTATAAAACGCGGCTCCGTTTATTTAAAAAGAACGAGACGTTACTTTTATTCCGACGGACAAATTCATACTACTGTACTAAAGAGTGCGCAGGGTTAGTTGCTATGGTTACAGTACGCAGCGTACTACATCCCCGATTCCAAAAAAGTTGGGACAAAGTACAAATTGTAAATAAAAACGGAATGCAATAATTTACAAATCTCAAAAACTGATTGTATTCACAATAGAACATAGACAACATATCAAATGTCGAAAGTGAGACATTTTGAAATTTCATGCCAAATATTGGCTCATTTGAAATTTCATGACAGCAACACATCTCAAAAAAGTTGGGACAGGGGCAATAAGAGGCTGGAAAAGTTAAAGGTACAAAAAAGGAACAGCTGGAGGACCAAATTGCAACTCATTAGGTCAATTGGCAATAGGTCATTAACATGACTGGGTATAAAAAGAGCATCTTGGAGTGGCAGCGGCTCTCAGAAGTAAAGATGGGAAGAGGATCACCAATCCCCCTAATTCTGCACCGACAAATAGTGGAGCAATATCAGAAAGGAGTTCGACAGTGTAAAATTGCAAAGAGTTTGAACATATCATCATCTACAGTGCATAATATCATCAAAAGATTCAGAGAATCTGGAAGAATCTCTGTGCGTAAGGGTCAAGGCCAGAAAACCATACTGGGTGCCCGTGATCTTCGGGCCCTTAGACGGCACTGCATCACATACAGGCATGCTTCTGTATTGGAAATCACAAAGTGGGCTCAGGAATATTTCCAGAGAACATTATCTGTGAACACAATTCACCGTGCCATCCGCCGTTGCCAGCTAAAACTCTATAGTTCAAAGAAGAAGCCGTATCTAAACACGATCCAGAAGCGCAGACGTCTTCTCTGGGCCAAGGCTCATTTAAAATGGACTGTGGCAAAGTGGAAAACTGTTCTGTGGTCAGACGAATCAAAATGTGAAGTTCTTTATGGAAATCAGGGACGCCGTGTCATTCGGACTAAAGAGGAGAAGGACGACCCGAGTTGTTATCAGCGCTCAGTTCAGAAGCCTGCATCTCTGATGGTATGGGGTTGCATTAGTGCGTGTGGCATGGGCAGCTTACACATCTGGAAAGACACCATCAATGCTGAAAGGTATATCCAGGTTCTAGAGCAACATATGCTCCCATCCAGACGACGTCTCTTTCAGGGAAGACCTTGCATTTTCCAACATGACAATGCCAAACCACATACTGCATCAATTACAGCATCATGGCTGCGTAGAAGAAGGGTCCGGGTACTGAACTGGCCAGCCTGCAGTCCAGATCTTTCACCCATAGAAAACATTTGGCGCATCATAAAACGGAAGATACGACAAAAAAGACCTAAGACAGTTGAGCAACTAGAATCCTACATTAGACAAGAATGGGTTAACATTCCTATCCCTAAACTTGAGCAACTTGTCTCCTCAGTCCCCAGACGTTTACAGACTGTTGTAAAGAGAAAAGGGGATGTCTCACAGTGGGAAACATGGCCTTGTCCCAACTTTTTTGAGATGTGTTGTTGTCATGAAATTTAAAATCACCTAATTTTTCTCTTTAAATGATACATTTTCCCAGTTTAAACATTTTGATTTGTCATCTATGTTCTATTCTGAATAAAATATGGAATTTTGAAACGTCCACATCATTGCATTCTGTTTTTATTTACAATTTGTACTTTGTCCCAACTTTTTTGGAATCGGGGTTGTATGTAGTAGAGTAGTGTAGTAGTATGGATAGGTTCTATTATGCTATTAAACTGCACTGCATTTGCATTTTTTGTTTTTTCATTGCATTATTTTTATATTTTTCTATAATTCTTTATGGTGACTTGTGTTTTTAAAGTTTATATTTACGTTTTTGTGTCGGTTTTCCGTAAAGTGGTTTTATACATTTTTACAAAATATAAAATTAGGAACTGTGAGGTGACATAGCGCTATAATAATAATTATTATTATTATTTCTGTTATTATTATAATTTTAAAAAATTGTTCTTCTTACATATATATTTTATTATGTTCTGGTTTGTGTACTATATTTTTAATCATCTTCATCAGTGACCAAAATACAATACACCAGCCTTTTAATAAAGAATAAATTTTTTTTTAAAATTAATCACAAAAAAAATTCTTCTCAAAAAACGGAACAGTCTTTTAACAGTGAGATTTGGTTGCTAAGCAACAAATGGATAAAGAGAGGGTATTATGTGGAGAGGCGTATGGTTTGATGAGGCCAAGAAAAAATAATTGTTTGTTTCCTATTACATCTTGAAAAAAAATAGAGTAGGTAGGTAGGTCTTTTTATTTTATTTTTTTTATCACACAAAATACCGGGTAGGTAGTTTTTTTTTTTTTTAATAAATTTTAGGTGTGGGACAAACAGTGGCACATAGTGGGGAAGTGTCATTCTGTGACTCAACCATCCAGAACCAGGCCTAAGAAAACCAGTGAAGCTTGTGGAATGCAGGATTCGGAGCCCATGGATAAAATATGGAGTGCTCGGACGCTTAAAGGAACTATAAACATAACAACTACAAATGTTGAACCTTAACTTTATTAGGAACAATATGTTGTGAACTTGTATGTTTAATATGAATACAGAGAACATCGTGATATCGATACCGCCGTTAGCCAGGGCGCTGTGTGTATACTGTTTGCATGACTCGTCCAGCGGAGGATGATAATGTTCGTAGAGTTCTTTTACAGTTGAAAACTTATAAAATGAACTTATTGTCTTACAATCTTCCGTGTGGTCGCAACCGATCACGGTAATCGAGAACACTTCGTTGGCCGCCATGATGCCTAGCGTTGTGTACAACACAAGCCGGAGTTTCCCGGAAAGAGGTCATGACGTCAGATTGAGGCTGTGAGAAATCAATGAGTGTTTCTTGTCCGATATATGCGTTTTAGAATTAGACACTTGTCAGATCGACAATATTATGCAAATCGTAATGCAGATTTTTTTTTTTTTCAAAATTTATTGTTGGTCGGCGAAAATACATTTTTTTTTAAACATCTAACAAAAAAGTCTAGGGTCGGGGCATTTTTTAAACGGTCGGTCGGGTAACCGGAAACAAACAATTATTTTTTCTTGGCCTGATTGGAATAACTTTTTTTTTTTTTAATTAAAAACTAAAAACGTGTGTGTGTGTAGGGGATCATGGCGACGGGAGCTGATGTGAGAGACATCCTGGAGCTGGCAGGAGGAGAGACAGATACAGGACCAATCAGCAAGAAGGACATCATCAATTCTGACAAGGTTTTACACACACACACACACACACACACACACACACACACACACACACACACACACACCACCTCCTTCTTCTTTCCGCACTTTCACCCATTCACCTCCACTTCATTTCTTAGTTTGGTCCCTTTCTTTCTTTCTTTCTTTCTTTCTTTCTTTCTTTCTTTCTTTCTTTCTTTCTTTCTTTCTTTCTTTCTTTCTCTCTCTCTCTCTCTCTCTCTCTCTCTCTCTCTCTCTCTCTCTCTCTCTCTCTCTCCCTCCCTCCTCAGCAGTATAGTGTGTGTGTTGTGAGGTAAAGCTGATGTTCGTGTGATCTGATTGCGTTGGTGTTGTGTTTTTCTTTTGGCTCCTCATGTTTAGAAAAAGGTGAAGAAGAGCACGGAGACTCTGACGTTTAAGAGGCCGGAGGGAATGCACAGAGAGGTCTACGCTCTGCTCTACTCCGATAAAAAGTACTGACGTGTTCAGCACTGCGACACACACACACACACACACACACACACACACACAATCACTTCTTATTCCTTACTCATCTCCTCTTTCTTTTTCACTCTTTCATTCTTTATGCCTTCTTTTCTGCTTCGTTTTTGTTTTCTTTCTTTCTCTCTTTCAGGGTACCCGCGGAGTCTTAAAAGTATTAAAAAAGTATTGAATTTCATTTTCCAGAATTAAGGCCTTAAAAGTATTAAATTTCATCTTGAAAGTCTTAATTTTTTCCACGGAGGTCTTAATTTTCCAAAGAGAGTCTAACATCGTTGCGTAACCTAGATTAAATTCTCTGTGATGAAAATGAAGCAAAATCTAAAATGTTTTGCGCTGCCCTGGCGTTCACACGCAAACAGCGGGAAATTCACGTCGCGCTGTAAAGGGTTCACACGAAACGAGAGCAGCAGGCGCATAGAGCAGAGAGGGTGAGGGGGAGAGAGCATGGGGAAGTGCAGATTCAACCCGAAGTGGCCGCTCGACCCTAAATACGCCTGGGTTAAGGGGGTTCCAAATAATGACCGTGAGGCATTATGCACTTTGTGTAAAAAAAACCTTTCAACTAGGGACAATGGGGCTTACAGCTCTGGATTCTCACATGAAAAGTGGTAAACATGCTTCTCTGGCGTGTGTGAGAATGCTTCTCTGGCGTGTGTGTGTGTGCGTGTATGAGGGGTGATTGTCTGGACTTGCATGGGGGTGCTCTCCTCTGCATGGTGTCCAGGGGGTGTGAGTAGAATGAATTCTGATTGATTATTTTAATAAATGTAATTTTGTTATTTCAAACACTCGTAAATAGTAATTATTTGAGGTTTAATCTGGTGCTCAGTATGATTTATTCTTCCCTAATGAGTGCGACAAAGGTATTAAATTTCACTTGAAATGGCATTAAAAAAGTCTTAAATTTTGGTTTAACAATCCTGGGGGTACCCTGTCTTTCAAAATAAACCAAAAATACTCCAAAAACACTAAAAGAACACTAATCAAATCTGTAATAATAATGCTTTTTCATCATCTTCATAATTTTCTGCCCTTTTTTCTTTTTTCATCATCTGTTATGTTTTACTTCATTTCTGATTCTTATTTATTTTTTTTCTTTTCAGGATTTTTCCTCCTTTTTTCTTTATCTTATTTTTCTTCCATTTTCACTATTCTTTCTTTCTTTTCTTTCTTTTGTTCTTTTTTTAATTGAAAATCTGGTAAATGCCACTACAGTGTTCCAAAATCACCAGAGTAATATTTAACAACCAATTATTCACTGAAGGTGAAGTGAATTACGGTGTATAATAACTGAGACGAGGTCGAAGTCGAGGTTATTATTCCCCGATATTCACTGGGCCTGAAACGGATAATTTAGTATAAATACACAGGTGATTTTATTTAAAAAAATCATTTATTAAAAATATTTTTTTTTCAGTCTAAAAAATCTTCATGTAAATGTAAAAACTTTGCGGCGCAGACTTGTCACTGATTTACACCGAGTCGCGTAAAATCCTTTGTTTTGGAATCGATAAAATTAATCACAACTCCACCGTCCCTTTGAATAGTTTTAGACCAAACTTCAGATCGTGTTTAGTGCGTTTAGGAACAGCGTTTTCTTTCATTATTTGTAATTCTTCTTCACTTAGTGATGAAGTGATTGGAGCCATTTGGCTGAGTCGCTCGAGGTGATTATCGAGGAATAGTCTGAATCTCTCGACCAATCAGAGCACACGACTTCCTATAATCACCTGCATATTTATGTTAATAATAATTAGTATGAACAATAATTAACCCTTTTTATATTTGTGCTTTTCTCCATCTAGTTTTTTTTTTCCCCTTCAGTGACTTGCACCAAATTTTTCAACATTTTTGGGACTCATTTTGCAGAGTCTGTGTTTTTATTACACTGAAAAATCAAACACTGTAGAGTAAAAGATTAAGGCCCGGTCACGCAGCGCTTTACGGCTTTATCACGGCCAAAACCCGTCAAAAAGTGCTCTCCCGTGAAGCAGACGATGTTGTTCGTGTTGATGCCAAAGTTAAGACGTGTTACAGACGTGACAGGACGCAGGGGAAAATCGGAACGGCGTCGGACGCGGCAAAAAGTTTTGGACTGCTCAAAACTTTAGACCGTGGACAACCACGGCTGGCACACGTGGTAAAGACGTGCAACACACGTGAAAAACACGTGATAATCAGTGTCCCGGCCGTTATTAAAACTTGGGGAGACGTGGTAAGACGCGAAAGTTTGGCGGTCTATCAGCACGGTCATCGGACGGGTGTTACGCGTTGGTATCACGGGATATAGCGTGTGTTTAGTGGCTTATCACTGAGAAATGGATTTTTCCGCGTACATAGCACTGTCTAAGCCCGTTAAACGACGTCTCAAACAAGTTCTAAATTCGATTGATCACTGTCTAATCACTTCTGCATCACTTCTGATTTGCGGCATGTATAAATACCGTAATTTTCTGAGACCTCGGCACTTGCGGTCTAGATGTCAAGGGGTGAACATGAACCCTCAACGCTGTGATGTCCTCATCTTAATGCTCCAGCACCAACAGAACCAACTGATACGGGCTCAACATATCCTTGCTGAGAGAAGAAGAAGAAGGAGGAGGAGGGTGGTACGGAACATCTGGGTGCGTGACTGGATTGCGAGGAGACCTCAGCTTGGGCTTTACGACCGTCTCATGGTCGAGCTGCGTAACGAAGATCCAAGAGCCTTTCAGAACTTTATGAGGATGCCTCCTGCGATGTACGATGAAATTGTGCAGAGACTGACAACAGCCCTTACCAAGGAGACCACCAACTGGAGAGCACCCCTTGAACCAGGCCTGAAGATTGCTATCACCCTGAGGCACCTTGCTTCTGGCTCCAAGTACCGTGAGATGGAATATGCCTGGAGGGTCCCCCACAACACCATAAGTCTATTGGTGCGTGAAGTCTGTGAGGTCATCGTCCACGAGTCTGATGATTGGTACCACAGATGGAATTTTCCACATGTCGTTGGGGCTATAGATGGGAAGCATATTGTGTGTAAAGCTCCTGCCAATACTGGGTCCGACTACTTCAACTATAAAGGCTTCTTCAGTGTTATCCTCCTAGCAGTCGTGTCTTCTGACTACAAATTTATATGCGCAGCAAGCCGCTCTTCCAACGACGCTGAGCTGCGGTTACCCGTGATTTGGCAGTGCTATGGCAGTGGAGTGCCCGTTTAACGTCCGCGCTCAACACGTGATCGGCAGTGCTACAGACGCGATGAGGCCGCGGTTATCCGTGGTAACTTGTCGCTTTTTTCCCTGCGTTCGAACACGTGCGAACCTATTTTTAGCCTTACACGTGGCTGGACTTGGTTAGCTGTGCTTAGGCAGTGCTGCAGCAGTGAAACAGCCGCCGACGGCCATACCCCGTACAAAGCACGGCAAAGCCAAAACTGACCAAAAATTACCACTTACGACCACGTCCACCAGATTTTTGTATCTTTTTGTACGTGATATAGACGCGGAGTGCTGTGTGACCGGGCGTTTAAAGCGAGGATGGGGTTCTGGGGCTGATGCTGCACCACCGCCACCTAGTGGTAGTCCAGTGAACTCCGACCATCTCTATAGTTTTCATTGTGATTTTTTCATTATTTGTAAATGAATACAGTTCAGAGCAGCAGTTATTAAAGCAGAATCCATTAATACATTAAAATAAATCAGAATTAAAAACACAGGTGCGCTTGATAGATAGAGACATGAGTTATATTCCAGTAGCAGTTAAAACAGTACAAAAAGAGCTCAAGGAGATCTGGAAAATTTCTTTATAAAAATAAATGGAAATTATCCTTTATACAAAGTGTATGTCAGTAAACAAACTGTGTACATGTTATCTAAGTAAAAATAAATGAATAAATGTATACATTTTTTGTTATCCAATCACATGATTTGCTGATTTTTTTTTTTTAATGTCTTTTACAATGTTTTTTTTTTATTATTATTTTCATCATTATTTTCCCTGAATTTCAGTTTATTTTAAGTGAATTCTTCATCTTATCATATTGTTGATTTTAATTAGAATTTTCCCGTGTGTGTACAGGGACGCTCCCCCTCTGTTACCCAGCGACACCACTCAGGGCTACCGCACGGTGAAGGCCAAGCTGGGCTGTAAGAAGGTTCGTCCGTGGAAGTGGATGCCCTTCACCAACCCGGCTCGGAAAGACGGAGCCATCTTCCACCACTGGAGACGAGCGGTGGAGGAGGGCAAGGACTACCCCTTCGCCCGCTTTAATAAGGTGAGGGAGAGAATGGACACGTGGAGCTGAGGTGTGGGTGATGTTAACATTCATCTGGTTAAAAGGTGTGATGGGATCTCAAGGTCCTGATGTGTAAAGTCTGAAGGTGTGTGTGTTGGTCAGACGGTGCAGGTCCCTGTGTACTCGGAGCAGGAGTACCAGATGTACCTGCACGACGACGGCTGGACGAAGGCGGAGACGGATCACCTGTTCGATCTGTGTAAACGCTTCGACCTGCGCTTCATCGTCATCCACGACCGCTACGACCACCAGCAGTACAGAGTAACCACGCCCTCTTCCTTTACATCATGCACACATCATCTGTCATACATTACATCCCGTTCACACACATGACTTCATAATCAATCTCACACACAACTGTTACCATGGAAACACAACATACTGATACCTTGAGGTCATGTGACTCCTGGGGTTTGGAATTACATTTCAAACTTGCATAATTATATATATTCAGAGATTCTTTAAAAATATGCAGAGTAGAGAATTTTTGTAGAGTTAATTTGTATAATAAATTTTTCATACTTTATGGAAAAAACAAATCATTTGACCTTTTATTTATTTGTTTATTGATTTTTTTAATGCATCACTACATTCCTTATTTATTCTAGTCAGTGAAACACAAGAAATAATTTAAGGGTTGATTTTATTCTTATTTGTATTAAATATTTAATATCTGCTTTATCCAGTTTATTATTGCTACTTAATTTTTTTATTTTATATTTTTTAGAATTATTTTTTTAAAACAATGTTGTTTTTAATTTCTTATTTATGGTTAAGCATTCTATTATTTATTTTCTCTATTTTCTGCTTTAATAGAAATTTAAAGTAAAAAAAAATCTTTAAATACAGAGATCTTTTTCTGAGCTACAATTCCATATTTCATTCTTTATCCAGATTTTATTTTATTTATTTGGTTTGTTTTTGCTATTACAATATTTTTTTTTCATTATTTATTATTTTGGTTACATTTTTATTTTCTTTTTCTTCTTTAATACAAATTAAACTTTAAAAAATGTTTTTAACATGAGCTACAGTTCCCTGATTTATGCAGTTTTTTTCCAGAATTTTTATTACATTTTTATTTTATCTATTTTTCTGCTCCTTCTCTGATGATGATGATGATGATGATGATGATTTTTTTTAAAACTCGCTTTTATTTTCTTTGAAAAACTCTTAAGTGTTATGTGGGGAAAAAAGCTTTTAATTATCACCTCTAGCACAAGGCAGTTATTTTATTATTTAGTAGCAGGACTGTGACTGAAGAATAAAAAATTAATTTTGTTAAACCTGAACCACGTCCTTTTGTTAACAGTAATGTGTATTGAATTTCTGTTTGTTCCGAACTGTTTGATGTGTTTGTGGTTAATGACTTCACTGTTTTCCCAGAAACGTTCTGTGGAGGATCTGAAAGAACGTTATTACAACATCTGTGGGAAGCTGACGAAGGCCCGAGCTCCGACTGGCACCGAACCTAAAGTCTACATCTTCGACGCAGGACACGAGAGACGCAGGAAAGACCAGCTGGAGAGACTGTTCAACCGCACACCTGAACAGGTGATGGGGGATGGGGAGAGAGAGTGAGATGGGGCAGAGAGAGTGAGACAGATGGCGAGAGAGAGTGATAGGAACAGACAGCGAGCCAGAGAGAGGGGAAGGAGGGGGGTTTGGATTAGACTCTGGAGAAATTTGAGGATTATTTTAATGCTGTTTGTCCTCTAGGGGGCAGTGTATGCAAATAATCATGAACAGTGGAAACGCTGTGCATCAGATCAGTTCCCACGGACTTGTACAGAAATACACGTTTATATTTTAATAAATTTGCTACTAAATTTGAGTATTCAGTGTCACAAAATCATTCTTCCCCTCCCCGGTATTTTCTCTTTTTTCTTGTTTGTGAGAAATCTCTTTAATTCTCACGCTCTCGCTGCAGGTGGCAGAGGAAGAGTACCTGATCCAGGAGCTGAGGAAGATCGAGACGCGGAAGAAGGAGAGGGAGAAGAAAACGCAGGACTTGCAGAAGCTGATCACAGCGGCCGACAGCACCACGGAGATGCGCCGGGGCGACCGCAAGGCCACGAAGAAGAAACCGCCGCAGAAACGAGAGGCGGAGAAACCGGTAAAGAGTCGCAGAGGATGAGAAACAACCTGCACGTGACCATGAGTCGTTGCATTATATCTGTTATACAGAGCTGAATTCAAATTCACGTACGTTATTTAGAATGATAAAAAAAGCGGCAGAAGAAAATTCCTCTAATTTCAGCCACGCCTATTTCTGGTTTAAATTCAAAGCATGTATACCAGATGGTATCAAACTAAGGTAAACTCACAACCTCCTCCTCTTTTTTTTTTTTTAAATGATCCTCCGAGCTCCTCTAACCAAACTAGCATTGTGTCTTGTGTGCTGTTGTAGCCTGTTAAGCATTAACGCTAACCGGTTTTCCTGTTAGTTGGCGAGTGTACTCTAAAAACACCTCGCATCAACTTCAAACCTCCTGAAATAATGTTTTGCGTCTCAGATTTCACGATCAGTAAATACTTTTGAATATAATGTGATTTTCTTTTTGATTGGAGATTCTGTTCATGACAACAATCACAACGATGGTGGAACGTTTTAAAGAGAAACTGCTCTTTCAAGAGAACCCACAAATATTTCTTAAATTGCCATCGACAACTTTCTGATGTTATTAAAAAAAATTCCTAAATGAATGAATAAAATTTCACGGCTTCTTTCAGGCTGTTCCTGAAACAGCAGGAATCAAATTCCCCGACTTCAAATCAGCTGGAGTGTCGCTGCGAAGCCAGAGGGTGAGTGCACTTCACTTTACTTCTGTGTATATACACACACACACACACTTAATGGGACAGAAAAAATAAAACAAACACTTAACAGACTGTACTCTCACATATCTGACTGCACTAGTGTTGTTTCTTTCAAATCTCAGTGCCTTGCATAAGTACGAAATCGGCCACTTTAATAGGAACGTGTTGTTGGTTCTAAGCTCCCTGTTCTTGGCTGCAGGAGTGGAACCCGATGTGTTCTTCTGTTTTCTGTTGCATGCTGAGATGCTTTTCTGCTCACTACGGTTGTAAAGAGTGATTATATGAGTTACTATATCCTTCCTGGCAAAAAAGAAAAGCTCGAACCAATCTGTCCATTCCCCTCTGACCCTCTCTTATCAACAAGGCGTTTGTTTCCACCCACAGAACTGTCGCTCACTCACTCAGTGTTTTTTGTTTTCTGCACCATTCTGTGTAAACTCTAGAGACTGTTGTGTGTGAAAACCCCAGGAGATCAGCAGCTTCTGAAACACTCAAACCAGTCCATCTGGATCAAACCAACACCCAGACCACAGTGAGAGAGTCACACTTTGAGATCACAATTTTTCCCATTCTGATGTTTGAACAGGGGCGGCACGATGGTGTAGTGGTTAGCGCTGTCGCCTCACAGCAAGAAGGTCCGGGTTCGAGCCCCGTGGCCGGCGAGGGCCTTTCTGTGCGGAGTTTGCATGTTCTCCCCGTGTCCGCGTGGGTTTCCTCCGGGTGCTCCGGTTTCCCCCACAGTCCAAAGACATGCAGGTTAGGTTAACTGGTGACTCTAAATTGAGCGTAGGTGTGAATGTGAGTGTGAATGGTTGTCTGTGTCTATGTGTCAGCCCTGTGATGACCTGGCGACTTGTCCAGGGTGTACCCCGCCTTTCGCCCGTAGTCAGCTGGGATAGGATCCAGCTCGCCTGCGACCCTGTAGAACAGGATAAAGCAGCTACAGATAATGAGATGTTTGAACATTAACTGAAGCTCTTGATTTGGATCTGCATGATTTTGATTTTATGCATCGTGCTGCTGTCAAGGGTTTGGCTGATTAGAGAACTGCATCAAACAGATGTAGGGGTGTTCCTAATAAAGTGGCCGGTGAACTAACACACAGGATCATGAAGCCCCAGGAGCGATCAGAACAAACCCAGGATAAAGTTCTGAACATCTTAAAATACAGCAGTAGAGAAATCCGTTTACCAAAACTCAGACGACGCCCACAAACACCTACAACAATCCAGCAGCGCAAATCATCACAAACAACTGCCTTTTAAATTGGTGATTCTTTTATTTTTTTTTAAAGCAGCTCAACATGGGGCGGGCGATAGATATGGCGAAAGTATCACGTCACAATATTTAAACATAGTTCTCTGATTTATATCGTCTACGTTTTTATTCTGTATATTCAAAAATATTATAACAGTTTTTGAAAACAGTGAATGTGTGCGGTGGTGGTGGGGGGCGGGAGTGTCGGGGTGGATCTTCCAGTCAGCTGCTTCGAGAGAGTTTATAATGAAGTGCAATTTCTAAAACAGAAAAAAAAAGTCTATAAAAAGATATCATGATCTCCGTGATGTGTCATTAAAGCATATTATGACATAACTGATCACAGTGTTGATATTATAGACTTTCTCTGGTCCAGCTGTAGCACGACGCTGGTGTTAAACCCAATGCAGGGTTCAACATTAATGATAGTCCGACTGTCCAGGACAACCAAACGTTTGGTCAAATCCACATCTGCCTGTCACCATTTTTATACAACCCCGATTCCAAAAAAGTTGGGACAGAGTACAAATTGTAAATAAAAACGGAATGCAATGATGTGGAAGTTTCAAAATTCCATATTTTATTCAGAATAGAACATAGATGACATATCAAATGTTTAAACTGAGAAAATGTATCATTTAAAGAGAAAAATTAGGTGATTTTAAATTTCATGACAACAACACATCTCAAAAAAGTTGGGACAAGGCCATGTTTCCCACTGTGAGACATCCCCTTTTCTCTTTACAACAGTCTGTAAACGTCTGGGGACTGAGGAGACAAGTTGCTCAAGTTTAGGGAGAGGAATGTTAACCCATTCTTGTCTAATGTAGGATTCTAGTCGCTCAACTGTCTTAGGTCTTTTTTGTCGTATCTTCCGTTTTATGATGCGCCAAATGTTTTCTATGGGTGAAAGATCTGGACTGCAGGCTGGCCAGTTCAGTACCCGGACCCTTCTTCTACGCAGCCATGATGCTGTAATTGATGCAGTATGTGGTTTGGCATTGTCATGTTGGAAAATGCAAGGTCTTCCCTGAAAGAGACGTCGTCTGGATGGGAGCATATGTTGCTCTAGAACCTGGATATACCTTTCAGCATTGATGGTGTCTTTCCAGATGTGTAAGCTGCCCATGCCACATGCACTAATGCAACCCCATACCATCAGAGATGCAGGCTTCTGAACTGAGCGCTGATAACAACTCGGGTCGTCCTTCTCCTCTTTAGTCCGAATGACATGGCGTCCCTGATTTCCATAAAGAACTTCAAATTTTGATTCGTCTGACCACAGAACAGTTTTCCACTTTGCCACAGTCCATTTTAAATGAGCCTTGGCCCAGAGAAGACGTCTGCGCTTCTGGATCATGTTTAGATACGGCTTCTTCTTTGAACTATAGAGTTTTAGCTGGCAACGGCAGATGGCACGGTGAATTGTGTTCACAGATAATGTTCTCTGGAAATATTCCTGAGCCCATTTTGTGATTTCCAATACAGAAGCATGCCTGTATGTGATGCAGTGCCGTCTAAGGGCCCGAAGATCACGGGCACCCAGTATGGTTTTCCGGCCTTGACCCTTACGCACAGAGATTCTTCCAGATTCTCTGAATCTTTTGATGATATTATGCACTGTAGATGATGATATGTTCAAACTCTTTGCAATTTTACACTGTCGAACTCCTTTCTGATATTGCTCCACTATTTGTCGGTGCAGAATTAGGGGGATTGGTGATCCTCTTCCCATCTTTACTTCTGAGAGCCGCTGCCACTCCAAGATGCTCTTTTTATACCCAGTCATGTTAATGACCTATTGCCAATTGACCTAATGAGTTGCAATTTGGTCCTCCAGCTGTTCCTTTTTTGTACCTTTAACTTTTCCAGCCTCTTATTGCCCCGTCCCAACTTTTTTGAGATGTGTTGCTGTCATGAAATTTCAAATGAGCCAATATTTGTCATGAAATTTCAGAATGTCTCACTTTTGACATTTGATATGTCGTCTATGTTCTATTGTGAATACAATATCAGTTTTTGAGATTTGTAAATTATTGCATTCCGTTTTTATTTACAATTTGTACTTTGTCCCAACTTTTTTGGAATCGGGGTTGTAGAAATTATTCACAAGTTACACAAAGTTCCAACAAAACCAGTTCGATCCCCTTAGTGATCCGGCCATGGTATTGTTTATGAAATTCCAGGGAAGCCGAGTACAGCGTGTGTGTGTGTGTGTGTGTGTGTGTGTAAAAATAACCACGGCATCCTATCTAATTATAGATTATTAGATTTCATCGAAATTGGAGAAATGGCGATCAAATACCGGAATAAAATAAATATCTGTGGTGAATCTTCATTTTGTTGTATTTTTCTTTTGTAAAATTCGCATTAATCATCACAAACATTGTAAAATATTGCGTGGGAATTTTACGACAGTGCCAAACTCACTTGCAATTTGTTTTCATTCACAATGTGATTCCGCCCCCCTGATCATGCCCAACTCGTTTACTTTTGGTTTCATTTCATCGAAAGAAAGTGAAAAAGATGACGATCCTGTTAAACTCTTAAAACTGTAGATCAGGTAATGGGTTCGAACAACAGACACCCCATAATGGGGCTTTGGGTAGTTTTTGTTTATTGTTGTTCAATTATAAATAATTAAAGCATAATGATTATCATAACTGTATCTGCTTTTTGGTAAACTTTGTTAATCACTTTCCTTTCATTTAACTCGTAAATACATCGGAATAAAAAGGTTACAGTCAGGACGAGTGAAAAACCTCTCTGCTTGTCCGACTGGACGAGTGGATTAAAGGGTTAATGCCGAGCCGTGGTATACCCCGCTCACAGTGTGTTCTCGCTGAGGTCGATGGATTAAACGGGGAGAGAGACGGCGGCTCGTACTCGCAGCTTGTTTGCTCCTCCCTCGCTCCGACTGTAATCTGATTAATTGGAGCTGCTCTGCTCTCGGTCTCGGCATATTCCTCATCCAGACTGATGGAGGCGCCTCGCTCTGTGTGGAGTGCTTTTAGATCTGTGTGTGTGTGTGTGCACGCGCGCCATGAAGCGGGCATTACGGGTGAACGATGACCTCGTTTTTAGTTCGCTGCTCCCTGTCGTGTAGTCTTTCGAAATAACGACCCCTCCACTCGACCTCATGGAATTCAGATCTGCGATATCGCTTCAATCCGTCTTTTTAAGCGATGTGTCACATTTAAGTGTAGCTGTGTGTGTGTGTGTGTGTAATATATATCTCACAAGTTTGCCTTGTACGTGGACCTGAGTAGTGAGTTTACTAAAGCACAACATTACTTTTAAAAAATAAAAAATCATAAACTTCAGATTAAATTTGAGTTACTTCTGATGTGACTGGTTAGTGTGGTTTCATGTACAGTGTGTGGGGGATAAGTTTAAAGTCCAAAAGGAGCAAGGAGCATGCACATGTATATTTTATTTTATATTATATTTTATTACACTTTAAAATTGAGGAGTATGGAAAAAAATCATTGTTTGTACGATGCATCACAAAGCTTAAGAATCAGTTCGTCCGCTTGTTATGCCGTGATGTAACGACTGTAAAAGCCATGGCCTAATGGTTAGAGAAGCAGCTTGGGACTGAAAGGTTGCCGGTTTGATTCCCTGAACCAGCAGGAATGGCTGAAGTGCCCTTGAATAGGGCACTGAACCCCCTCACTGCTCCCCAGGCTGCTCTGGTGCCCCTTTTCCACCAAAGCAGTTCCAGGGCTGGTTCGGGGCCAGTGCTTAGTTTGGAACCGGGTTTTCTGTTTCCACTGACAAAGAACTGGCTCTGGGGCCAGAAAAACCGGTTCCAGGCTAGCACCAACTCTCTGCTGGGCCAGAGGAAAGAACCGCTTACGTCAGCTGGGGTGGTGGAGTTGTTAAGACCAACAACAATAACAAGACCGCGAAAGATCGCCATTTTTAAGCGACGAGAAGCAGCAGCTGTACAAACGCGAAGTCATCCATTATTATTATTGTTGTTGTTGCTGCTTCTTCCGTGTTGTTTTTGCTTCGATATTCGCGCCAAGGTTTATGCAAATGTAGCGACGTAATGACGTATACAGTGACGTAACTGACATATACAACGACGTAATGACGTGGCTTCCCTTAGCACCGCGAGCTATGGAAAAGCAAACTGGTTCTCAGCTGGCTCGCAAGTTGAACGAGTTGTGAACCAGCACCAGCACCGAACCAGCCCTGGAACTGATTTGGTGGAAAAGGGGTATGGGTGTGTTGTACGCCACTCTGGATAACAGCGTCTGCTGAACGCCTGTAATGTAATGTGTTTGTGTGTCCAGATGAAGTTACCGAGCTCCGTAGGACAGAAGAAGATCAAAGCCATTGAGCAAATCCTCACCGAGCAGGGAGTGGGTAAGTGTTCAGATGTTTGGATATTATTTCCTGTTTTTTTAGGAATGTGAGGGAGTTAAAATGAGAGCAGATCCTCATGAGTGAGACTCCTCTGTATTTATCTCTCTACTGATCTTATAGAGGTTATTGTTCGGAATGGTGTGTGAAGAGAGACGATATTTTGGGCTAAGCACCGATCGATGCCGTTCTGCTCGTGAGATTTTATTTGTATTTTTTGGCTCAGCTTTCATAATGATGGAAGAAATTCTCAGAAATCTTGTGAAAGAAAAGGAACAGTTTTGTTGTAACAATATTTTTTATTTAACACTTTTTAAATTTTTCAAAACAAAATATCAGTAAAACAAAGTGTGTGGATGTTAAACGTGAATAGATTTATTACAGTCACAGATGGTTTTAATCCTGGATTTTAAAGACTTCCTCCTATCCTCTGGAATATAATAAATTTAACTTTTTAATTCTCCCCACAGCTGTGTGTGTGTGTGTGTGTGGGGGGGGGGGGTTAAATGGTTTATTGATACCATGAAACTGTGATATATTTGGATATACTTCAATATAAATCCAAAGATTTTGCATAGTAAAGTGAATTTTATATTATTTTTTTCCTGTGTGTGTGTGTGTTGCAGACCTGAACCCCATGCCCACCGAGGAGATCGTGGCAATGTTTAACGAGCTGCGCAGTGACCTGGTCCTGGTGTACGAGCTGAAGCAGGCGCACAGTAACTGTGAGTACGAGCAGCAGATGCTGAAGCACCGCTACGATGCGCTGCTGAAAGCAGGGGGCGCCAGTACGCCCCACAGCGACGGCACGGCCGGGCCCGACTCTCAGAACTGGGCTGGAGTGGACGACATCAAAACCGAACCCAAAGAACAGATCATCGACGTCGTCGGAGCACCGCTCACACCCAACTCGGTACACACACGATTAAAATGCATATGGCTTTCTACATGCTATGGGTTTTATTTTGTGAATCTTAAAATAAACAGGAAGTGGATAGATTTATTCAAGAGAACAACAAAAACGGGTTGAAGTCCACAGGAAAGAGTGCAGTGATGAGAGGAAACCTTCAGCTATTACTGTACACACACACACACCATCTTATTGCACAGTTACACACACTGCACTATTACACACGTTATCGTTTTATTACACGCTGTTACAATCTAAGTCAGGGTTTCCCAAAGTGTGGTGCGCGCACCCCCGGGGGTGCGCGAGCTGCCACTAGGGGGTGCGCAAGATAAAAAAAAAAATGTAATGGCGATTTTTAACTCCTCTTCTACTCTTCTTCTTCTTCTCTTGCAAATTAAATTCATTCTCAATTCATTTTCATAACCTTGTAATGACAGGGTTGTGTGCTAGTGTTTTAAACACGGATGAAAATCATATATTTTCCCCGTATCTGGCTGGTAGACGACATGCCTCGATGTGATCTCCCTTTGGAATGAATTTGCGCATTTACCGTGTTGCAACCTTTTAAAACTGTTACATTTCAATCAAATTCTATCTAATTCAAATACGAGAGCGCATAATATGTTAATGTGATTCGATGTTCTCATTCGAGCATGACGTGCTGCCTTTGTAAGAAAGCTTTGGTCTTTTTTTTCACTTTTGTGGTTTCCTGCAGGTGTGCCAAATGATGTTTGTTATTTTAGCACGATTAAAGATGCTGCCTTTATAAGAAAGCGTGTGTTTTTTGGAACTGGGGGTGCGTCAACCTGGTTGGAGTATAGAAGGGGGTGCGCGGCCAAAAAAGTTTGGGAACCGCTGCTCTAAGTTATACGTTCTGTATAGGTGCTGTGTAAAAGCGGCGTCCCGATGAGTGTAAAATGTGTTAGTAAATAATCCCATGTTATTTTTTTAAAAAACAAATGAATTGCTGGATTAAAAACCCGTCTCTCTTCTGGAAATAAAGATACGAGTCTCGTCCGGTGGTCGTGCTGATGAGGGACGTTGCCCTGCGCTCACCATCGGGTTCCCTGATCAAACGCCAGCTCAGTGCTTCAGCATGTTCTCTTAATATGGAGCTTCACTATCATTTCATTTCTTTCACTCTTTCTTTCTCCATGTTTTCTTCCCAATCTCTTCTTATGTTTCTGTTCATTCTCTTTCTTTCTTTCTTTCTTTCTTTCTTTCTTTCTTTCTTTCTTTCTTTCTTTCTTTTTCTCCATGTTTTATTCCCAATCTCTTCTCCTTTCTTCTCAGTCTTTTTCTTTCATTCTTTGTCCTTTTTCTTCTCAATCTCTTCTTTCTTGTTTGTTCATCTGTCTTTGCCTTTCTTTTTCTTTCATCTTTTTCTCTGTTTTCTGTCTTTCTTTCTTCCATTTTTTCTTCCCAATCACTTCTCTTCTTTCTTTCTTTCTTTCTTTCTTTCTTTCTTTCTTTCTTTCTTTCTTTCTTTCTTTCTTTCTTTCTTTCTCCCTCCGTTTTCTTCCTAGTTGCTCCTGTTCTCCTCTTTTCTTTTTCTTTCTTTCTTTCTTTCTTTCTTTCTTTCTTTCTTTCTTTCTTTCTTTTTTTCAGTCTTTTTCTTATGTGTGTCTTCATTTTTCAGTCCTTGTTCGTTCTGTTTCTTTCTCTCTAACTCCACTCTGCTGTGACACACTTTCATTTCCTTACACTCGTGGTGGTGGTATATTATTAAACACTCCACCCTTTAGTTATTACATGCTGAATTATGTTACTGTAATTTATTGCACAATATTTCACACGTTATTAAATTATTACACACTGTCAGGTTATTACACACTATTACACCGTTATTACACACCATGTATTACAGTACGTTATAAATTATGTATTACATTGCTGTAACTTAGACAATTTATTAAATTTTTATATTCTGTTACATAAGTTATTACACACTTTATTACACATTACAACGTAAGTTATTACACTGTTTTTGCGTGCTGTTACAGTTTATTACATCTGGGAGTATTACGCAGGATTCTTACACAATTCATTACACGAGAGTATCCTGTTATTTTATACTGTTACACGGCTCGTTACTCACTTTATTACACACTGTTACACACTTCACGCTTCTTACACTGAGTGTTGTACATTTTTTTGGTTTAATTTATTACTTTATTACATGCTGTTACACGCATTATTACACACTTGTATGCAATATTGTGCACAATTAAGTTATTACACACTTATAAACACGTTATTACATATTAATTGTTACTTTATTACACAGTGTAATTGATTAAACTACACTATCACCGTCTCCCTGAAATCTCACTGTAAACTGTGTTGGAGGAGATTTATTTTAGATCGTGTGATATCTGACTCTGCGCTCTGCTCCACAGCGTAAACGCCGAGAGTCGGCCTCCAGCTCCTCCTCCGTGAAGAAGATGAAGAAACCGTGACGCGGCTCACTTTCTCACCTCTGACACACAGACTTGGAGAACGTCCTCAAGCGTTCATGGCGATGAGATGATGAGACGGGAGGCATAGGGCATCCATCAGACCTCCAGCTTTCTTTTATTAGTTTGTTTTATATCTGAACTGTTCTCTGTGTGAGCACCTCCGCCACCGCTCATCGTCCTGATGTTCACCGTGTTCCTCTGGGAGACCGCAGGTAAACCGAGACTCGCTTTAGAAACTAACTGAGACGTAATCGCTGAAGAATGGAAGGAAGAAGCAGGATCAGAAGTTCTTTTAATAATAATGATGATAATACTCCCATCTGCGTTTGGGTATTATACTGTACAGTAACTGGTGACGCAACTTCCTGTGATTTCCTGGTCTTTTCTAACACTTGTACTCCTCTGACTCTCTTGTTTCGGATGTCGCTCCGTCTCCTGAATCACACGGGATAAACAAAATGGCTGCTCAAGTTTCTCTACGAGTTGCCGAGCAGCTCCGATCAACTGGCTTAATAATTGCGCCTTTTTTTCCTGTTTTTGTGTCTAATTGTGTTTGGTGTGTTTGTTTGTTTTAAAGTACTGTGCAATTTTCACTTTTGTCGCAAACGAGCATTCACATGCTCACATGTTTTACCAGAGTTAATTTGGTGTTTGTCATCAGATAACTGTTTAATAAAGTGTAAAAAAAAAAAAAAAAAAAAAGACACTTTATGAGGGGCGTGGCCTTTTCACCAATCAGCTCTCAATCATTACCTGGCTGTGATTCTCATTTAAATGTGTTATTCGTGACGGCAAACTTACGAAAAATTTAGCAGCTGCAATTTATCGGACCAAACTTGAACCATTCTCCTTATTATGTGTAATAATCAGCGTAACTACAGTGTAACGAGTGGTTATAATTTACTGGTGCGTAAATATCTGATCATGAAGACATTTTGAACACACTCCTGCCAGGAAACAGTGTTGCGTGATGAGCGTTGATTGATACTTTTCTCTTACGTGTACGAAAAAAGGGAAAGTAAGAAATAATGTACAAAATTGTCTGGTTTTACAATTTTAAAGATTCAGCAAATCACATTCACGTTTCTGAGACATCAGATATGTATTTTAATAGCCTGTAATATTTAATATAATAACAATATAAATATTTCTGGTCGTATTGCCCCGCCCTGCACTGTACTGCTCCGTGGTTTCCCTTTATGTAACCATGGATTTGATTGAGAACGCAATCATTAAAGTTGCGATCTTGATTTGTTTTCGTAGCGTTTGCGCTTAGACATCCGTTACGTAAAACTACAGAGTGATATTTTCACTGTGTTTACTGTAAACTACAATAAGAGATGTAGAATCGCATGATCTCACATGCACCTGAGTCTCCGGGGAGGGGGAGGACAGGAACAACGTGTGAGCGCATTTTATTGTGACCCTGACGAGGTGCTTCATAACGTGATGAGCTGCAGGTTTTGCCTTTTTTAACTTGAATGGGGGGGGGGGGGGGGAATGGAGAGGGAATGACTGTTTATAGCTGTTATAACATCATTAAAGTCAAACAAAACTGAGAAATAAACGCCGTGTGCCAATCACAGTTAGTGCCTTGATGTGCCCCACCACACGGTTAAATTAAAAATAAAACTTTTTTAACAATTCATACATTTTAAAAGTTATGATATTGTTAAAGATGGGCTGACCTGGGCGTGGCCGTTTGCACTGAAACCGGATATCCGCCTGTGATGTAACCGGATCACGAAAACGCCGTTTACTTTTGTTACACGGAGCCGTCGGTTAAAGGCTTCTAATTAAAAAAAAAAAAAATCCCCAGGTGCTACTGCGCTCTCTCTCTCTCTCTCTCACACACTTTCACTCGCTTTCTCTTGCCTTCTCTCTCACTTTTTCTCGCTTTCTCTGTCTCTCACTTTGTCTCTCTCACTTTGTCTCTCTCGCTTTCTCTTACCTTCTCTCACTCTGTCTTGCTCTCACTCTCTTGCTTTTTCTTGTGCTTTGTCTTTTTCTCTCTCACTTTTGCTGTCTCTTGCTTTGTTGCCTTCTCTCTCTTTTTCTCACTTTCTCTCGCTTTCTGTCTCTCTTGCCTTCTCTCTTAAATTCTCTCACTTTCTCACTTTTTCTCTCTCTCTCGCTTTCTCGGTTTCTCTGTCTCTCTCCCCCTCCCTCCTTCAGCAGGGTTAAATACAGAGAAGGAACTTCACTGTGCTGTAATGTGTATGTAATAAACACTTCTAATTCTAAAATTCTAATCAGTAATTTTCTGTAACTGTGATTTTTTTTTTTTCTGGCAGCAAAATCCGTCCATCGACAGACTTTTATGAAGTGTAAATCTCACTTGACTCAATCACACGCAGCACTGACACAGATACGAGTAAACAATGGCAGTTGTCACAGCAATGCAATTCTTGCCGTCTAAAAAAGATCGCTTTTCTCAGTGTATGAAAACAAAAGTATGTCACAAAAAAAAGAAGGAAAATCAGGCTTTTTTTTTTTTTTAACACCCAATCACTTGGCAGTCATTAAGGTTGTTTATAACAATTTAGAAGCGACGTATCCACTCGATCTCAGCCTCGGTAAGTCATGTAGCGTCAGGGATCCCAGACGTCTGCCATTTAGCGGAATTCCGCTATTTTTCTAGCCAAAGTGGTGGTGGTTTTTTTTTTTTTTTTTAAATCTCTTGTATATCCGTTAAAAATATGTTTAAGTAAAATGACCAGCAGAATGCGTTCTGATTTGGTTTGCTTGTTTAGCGATGTTTTTGTCAGCTTCGTTTGTTCTCGTTGACATTCGGGAACACTCGGAAGTTAAATTGATGTAAATACCGCGAGACTGTACGCGATAGAACGAGAAAACAATATGGCTGCGCCCATTTGCTAGAAAATGTGTTTTAACTCCGTTCGTGCTTTTGTTTCTAATGCGTTGAACTTAATTCAATATGCAGGGCTGTGAAATTTCCGCGGATTCTGTCGCGAAAAATATCATCTTCACAAAACCTCTATTTTTGCATTAAAAATCATTGGGGGTCTAGTCGGTTTTAATCATAGGTTTTAATCGCCTTGCACGACACCGGCGGCTCAGCCGGACTCGCGGAGTTTTATGCCTGCTGAGCGTGGAACACGTCTTGACTGTGACTCAGGAGCAGTGTTGCCAGATTGGGCGGTTTCAAGTGCATTTTGGTGGGTTTTGAACATATTTTGAGCTGCAAGATCAGACATAGTTAAGATGCCATCAAAAAGGAAAGCTAAGGAGGTGTTTGAGAGAGATGCAAAGAGGGCTAGAAAAGAACACACAGACAGACTGAAGGAAAAGATGAAAAAGAACAAGTTTGCAAAACTGAAAGAGATGGTGTTAAAGAAAAGAAAATTAAAAGACTTTCATTAGATGCTGTTTGACAGACTATGAACATTTTGTAAATAGCTTTAATAGAGGAATGCAAATACTATAGAACTAATAACTAATAGCCTTACTGAAAGATGAATTGAAAGAAATAGCTGGGAGTGATGCAAAGAGGAATAGAAGGAGCCAGAAGTAAAAGATGTAAAATAATATATTAGATAAGAAACATTAGTTTTTTTTTTTACTTTTGCTCTGTAGACAAGAGACATTGTGACAGATTCTTGGAAAAAGCCAGGACATAATACAAGAATTAAGTGTAATTTGGAAGACAACAGGTATCTCTCACTTAAATATTGAGCATGATTTTTCACAAAGTCATTTTGAAAGGCCCATCAAAGTTTTCTTTTATTAACATTTCTTTAAATTGTTATTTACACATTTTTTTTTACTTTTATTTTGATTAAGAGATAAAATACATAGGCACTTATTAGATATTTCAAGGTATTTTACATGGATCTTTCATTTTAAAAGAGAAAACTGTTGATAGGTATTTTATATGGCAAAATGAAGACCAGGCGGCACGGTGGTGTAGTGGTTAGCGCTGTCGCCTCACAGCAAGAAGGTCCTGGGTTCGAGCCCCGTGGCCGGCGAGGGCCTTTCTGTGCGGAGTTTGCATGTTCTCCCCGTGTCCGCGTGGGTTTCCTCCGGGTGCTCCGGTTTCCCCCACAGTCCAAAGACATGCAGGTTAGGTTAACTGGTGACTCTAAATTGAGCGTAGGTGTGAATGTGAGTGTGAATGGTTGTCTGTGTCTATGTGTCAGCCCTGTGATGACCTGGCGACTTGTCCAGGGTGTACCCCGCCTTTCGCCCGTAGTCAGCTGGGATAGGCTCCAGCTTGCCTGCGACCCTGTAGAAGGATAAAGCGGCTACAGATAATGAGATGAGATGAAAATGGAGACCAAGACTAGTCAAATATGTACTTGTTGAGATCAATTTTTTACTTGCAGGAAATGCTCAGAATACACCATATAACACCTAAAATGGCTTGGTGGCCGGCTTATGCTGGGGGCTGTGCCCCCCAGACCCCCCCTTTTCCTTGGATTTCTTATTTACAATTTCACAGCCCTGAATATGTCGTGGAAAAAAGATATCGTCCATAAAAGAGATAGCGGAACAGTGTCTGGGTTAGAAGTATATTCTTCAAAGCTACATTTTCATCTAATTTTTATAAATAATTTTTTTTTGCCACTTATGTCATTGATTACAAAATATGGCATCAAATAGATCCACATTATTGTTAAATTCTGTTGCTTTTCTATGTTAAATCTATGTAAAAAATGTGTTCTATAGCATCTTTAAATGTTAAAATCTCAACAGCTTCAGGGGGCTTGCAGCGCCCTTGACCCCTGCTGATAGTTTCTTACATTCCTCTATTTTTTTTTTTCAATTACTGCTGGGATCCCTGTAGCATGTAAGTGACGTCACAATCTCGGATTCTCTCACGTAATTTATACTCCGTGTGAGATATTTGAACCTCGGAGAGAGTAAGATGTCGGTGCTCAGGGATGATGTTTGTACAGATTTTATTTTAAAAGAAAACCGCAGTGTACAGGTATAAATATGAACACGTGAGCACTCGAGCATGTTTCGTATGGATTAAATAAAGGAGTTTATTCTTTGGGTTTTGTTTGATTTTAAGAACAGGAACTAACTTATTTCATGGAATGTTAAACGTAACTATAAACGGATAAAAAGTATAATGTGTTGGCATTTAATAAAAAAAAATAAAAGTAATCTTTTCCAAATTGTGAAAACACTTTGAGGATACGGTGTTAGAAGAAAATAATCAGCTTCGTCATACCACTACATCACTGATCATTTTCCTACAACAGCACAACACATGATGGGTCGTGATCTTGGTTCGAATCCATCGTGAGTTCTGATTTATCAGAACTCACGCAGCGCTGTGGTATGATCGATACGTTAGAAAGCAGGATGTCATTTTGAGGCAGTGTGTGAAATTCTACACTGGGATGTGTTTTTTTAAAAAGTGCCTTGTGTTAGTGCACTAGGAGTCGATTTGAGACACCCGGCTTGCTTTCAGCTACAGAATGAATTGAGTTCTAGCTCGGTTGAAAGCGGCGCTCTGTCTTTCCCGCTCGCTCCCGTCTCCATTGTTGCGAGCTGTAAATCAGTAACGGCGTGGTGTGAAGACGACAGCTCACTCGCTCATCGCGACTTCATGAAGCGACGTCTCGGCTAAACTCGGCGCAGCCGACATGACGGAGCTCACGCTGCTCTCCTGACGATGAAAATATCATAGCGTTTATGTTTATGGAGCCCACTGGATTCAGAATCACTCGGGTTTATACATTTTTAATATAATTCATGAGGTTTATAAAAGCTGCACAATGGAGTTAGCTTTATTAGGGGAAGAGTTTGTGGAGAAATAAAATATGTTCCGTTTCCTGCTTTCTTTAAACTCAGTCGAGCAAACATTTGATTCCGGAGTCCTTCACTGGAGCCGCGACGTTTTTATGAGCCGTAATCTCATCTGTGAACAAATGATCTGAAAGTGGGACGGAGTCCATTCTTCTTCCTGCCATCAGTCTGCTGAAATTCCTTCTAAATTTGAGGGGTGGAGCTTAATACTGTTAATCAGATCATTTGCTTTCACTTTGTTGGAAAATTTATTTATGTTTAAAAACGTGATTGCGTATCAAATGTACGTGTGTGTGTGTGTGTGTGTGTGTGTGTGTGTGTGTGTGTGTGTGTGAAGATTGGGGCATGTCCTTTTGGGTTGGTTCTAAAGTGACAAAAATACGACATCAAGCCAAAGATTTTCTCAATGTTTCAGATCCAAGTCATAAATTCTCAGAGGAGAAAAAAAACACCCAGAAAAACGGATGTAAACGTGGTTTTGTTCTGAGCGTCAGGGAATGAAGAAGTAAAAGAGACAGAGCGCTAAAATCGATTCTCAGTGTCGATATTTCATGGTGAAAATTGGCTCATAAATCCAGCGGGGTGACGTATGGAGGAGCTCGACTTCACAGAACAAAATCAAGTGTGTGTAATTTCTCCCTGACAGAACACAGGGGAAAAACCATCCTTCTCTCTCTCTCTCTCTCTCTCCCCTCTCCCTGTCTGTCTGTCTCTCAGGCTGGCTGTCTCACTCTATGTATGTATGTCTATCTGTGTGTGTGTCCCCCCCCCCCCGTGTGTGTGTCAGGGGAGTCGGTTTGTGTGTCTCTGTCTATCTCTCTCTCTCTCTCTCTCTTTGTCTGTCTCTGTCTGTCTGTCTGTGTGTGTCTCTGTCTGTGTGTGGGGGGGTGTGTGTCTCTGTCTGTGTGTGGGGGGGTGTGTGTCTCTGTGTGTGTGGGGGGGGTCTGTCTGTGTATGTATCTCTCTCTCTCTCTGTCTGTCTGTGTGTGTCTCTGTCTGTGTGTGTCTCTGTCTGTGTGTGGGGGGAGTGTCTGTCTCTGTGTGTGGGGGGGGTCTGTCTGTGTGTGTATCTCTCTGTCTGTGTGTGTGTGTGTCTCTGCCTGTCCGTGTGTGTGGGGGTGTCTGTCTGTGTGTGTGGGGGAGGTGTGTGTGGGGATGTCTCTCTCTCTCTCTCTCTCTGTCTGTGTGTGTCTGTGTGTGGGGGGGGGTCTGTGTGTGTGTGTGTGCGCGCGTGTGCCTCTCTCTCTCTGTCTGTCTGTGTGTGTGGGGGGGAGGTCTGTGTGTGTGTGGGGGGGTCTCTGTCTGTCTGTGTGTGGGGGGTGGGTGTGTGTGTGTGTGTCTCTCTGTCTGTCTATGTGTGGGGGGGGTCTGTCTGTGTGTGTATCTCTCTCTCTCTCTCTCTCTGTCTCTCTGTGTGTGTGTGTCTCTGTCTGTGTGTGGGGGGCGTGTCTGTCTGTGTGTCTCTGTGTGTGTGGGGCGGGGTGTCTGTCTGTGTGTGTGTATCTCTCTGTCTGTCTGTCTGTGCGTGGGGGGGTCTGTGTGTGTGTCTCTCTCTGTCTGTGTGTCTGTCTATGTGTGTGGGGGTGTCTCTGTCTGTCTGTGTGTGTGTGGGGGGGTCTGTCTGTGTGTGTGTGTATCTCTCTCTGTCTGTCTGTGTGTGGGGGGTCTGTCTGTGTGTGTATCTCTGTCTGTCTGTCTGTCTGTCTGTCTGTCTGTCTGTATGTGTGGGGGGGTCTGCTTGTGTGTGTGTATCTCTGTCTGTCTGTGTGGGGGGGTCTGTGTGTGTGTCTCTCTCTGTCTGTGTGTGTGTCTCTGTCTGTCTGTCTATGTGTGGGGGGGTGTCTCTGTCTGTCTGTCTATGTGTGGGGGGGTGTCTCTGTCTGTCTGTGTGTGTGTGTGTATCTCTCTCTGTCTGTCTGTGTGTGGGGGGGGTCTGTCTGTGTGTGTATCTCTGTCTGTCTGTATGTATGTGTGGGGGGGGTCGGTCTGTGTGTGTGTGGGGTGGGGTCTGCTTGTGTGTGTGTATCTGTCTGTCTGTGGGGGGGGGGGTCTGTCTGTGTATCTCTCTCTGTCTGTGTATCTCTCTCTCTCTCTCTCTCTCTCTCTCTCTCTGTGTGTCTCTGTGATTCTCTCCAGCAGATCCAGTTGTTCAGTCTGTGACCATAAAAGTGACAATTTGGTCCTAAATGTTAAAGTTTAATCTCAGCTACAGGAACTTTATTAAACCCCTTCAGGTTCACTCTGACCCCCCCCCCCCCCATGTCTCTGTGATGTGACTGAGAACCGAATTGTATCGAACAAATACACAATCTGAGAAAATGTGAATGAAATAGAGCTTTGAAATAGAACAGATTAAAGGTTCCGGAGATGGAGAGATTTATTTCATTCTAAAAGGAGGTGAAGCTCAGGGTCACTGTCCATCACTCATCAGGGTCCGTTCACTCGCTCGTATCAGGACGATCACATCTGTTTGGATAAACGATTGCACACACATACGGAAGCTAAACCTGGTCATGTGACATAAAGGAATCGTACGCGTCCTGTTTGGGCGTGTTTATAATTCGAGCTGGGGAACTTGATGATGATGATGATCAACATTGGGATACGTTCTGACATGACAGTTTTCTGAGATATTATAGGTATGATGTCTTTTTCTAATGTTCTTTATAGAAGGAATGAGCGAAAGAAATAAAGAACAAAATGAATAAAAATGAGTAAGCGGAAAGTAAATAAAGAATTGAACAGATAAAAGATGAAGTGACAAAGACAGAAGAGAGAAATAAAGAAAGCATAAAATGGACCATTTGTATGAGAGAAAAAAATACAAGTAGATGAAAGAGAAAATTAAATAAGAAAAAGAATGAGTGCATAAAAATGTACAGAATGGTAAGAGTAAGAAAAAGAGAGAATTAGGAAAGAAGGAATGAAAAAAGATAAAAACAATGGATAAAAATTTCCAAGAGAGAAAACAATGAAAAAAGAATGAAGGAAGGAAAGATTAGATCAACAAATATTAGAAAAAATTATAAATTGATAAGGGGAAAAAAGAAATATGATTAAAACGAAAAATGTACGAAAGAAGGAAAGAAAGGTTTTGTGAAATGGAGTAAAGAGAGGACTTTTTATGGTTTTATAACTGTGACAATAAAGAGCTTTTTCTCATTCGGCTCATTTGCACAGAGTCAAAACCACTGATTAGAGATTTTGTGGAATTGTAGCGAAATGATTCCTTAACGATGTGAATTCTGTGCTTTTGATGGTTCAGTACAGTGCAATATTAAAGCTGGTAAAGTTTTTGAAGTTCTGGTGTGTGTGTGTGTGTGTGTGTGTGTGTGAGAGAGAGAGAGAGAGAGTGATGGGGGAGGGAGGGTGTTCAGGTCGTGTGTGTAAACGCTGGTGGTTGAACATCGTCCATGTCTCCAGATTTAAAATCTGCCATGTCGGACTGCATGGCTGCGTCGCCGCTCATGTGTAAATGATAAAGATGGCTGAAAGAAGCGTCCCACAGCTGTGCGTGAGGAAGCGGAGAGACGGGTAAGAGAGACGAGGCAGGACACTTTATTACCTGGAGGGAGAAGCGACGGCGCGAGACGGAGAGATCTCTATCGGACGCGCTCGAGCAGAGGTGCGCCTGTTAATCACGGCCTAAGAGGGGTGAAGGGTGTTTATCATAATTGAAGTCTTTCCCGGGGCTAATTGCGGCGATGCGTCACTGTCCGACGTCCTCTCTGCCGAGCAGGAATGATGGAGTGAGCGTGCAGCAGGACGAGAGATTCCGCCGCGGACGGAGAGTTAAATATGGGATTCGTCTCCTTCTGTGTCAAAACGCCTTTAGGTTTCCATCACAGTGCAGCGATGAAGAAGATGATGATGATAATTCAATAAACCTCCGGGCGCAAAATAATAAATCTAAGTTCAGGTTTCCAAAGATATTCAAGCGACGGCGTTTCGTTTCGCGAGAGCAGAAAATGAGCTTTAAATTTAACCCAGAGTCTCCTTGCTGTACGGCAGAGCTCAGTGTAGAGTTCAGGACGTTCCCCAGCGTCCATCTGAGCCGGCGGGAAAGAGGGACAGGGAAGATCATTTCATCTGCTTTTACACGAAAGGGTGAGACGACGAGGTTGTTGTCTCACTCGCCAGGTGGGGGACACGTTAAAAAAGGTTTTGTCCTCGTGTCCTGATGAAAGAGGAAAAAAACACTGGATGAAATTAATGGGGAGAAAAAATGAAGACTGAAGCAACTGATGAAAGAAAGAGAAGAATAGATGAACAGACTGGAAGGATGGATAAACAAAAAAAGAAAGGCAGATGGAAAGTATAGGGGACTGCTATACAAATAAACTTGACTTGACATTTTTTCAAAAATGTCTTGAGTGGCTGAACAGGAAAGTCCAAAGAGTCCAAGCAAACTTGTCCATGCTTTCTGGGTGGGAAGCGTTTACTCCCTCTCTCCTGTCAATCACAGCGACACTAGCCAACTGTAGGGGCCTGTGAGTTCATGTATGCGGAAGAGGGCGGATAGCTTTTTCTTCCACGAGTGTTCCACTGCCCTGTGATGCAGCAAGAGCAGGAGTTTGAAAAAAATGGAGTGGTTGGATTCATGCGTCTCTGAGGACACAGTGTTTGCCTTCACACTTGTTCACTGCCCTGTTTTAGGGGAGAACGGGCTGGAGGGTAGATTGGGTAGAAAAAGGGAAGGGTTTATGTGCATTCCCTGAAGATAAGAAGGACGGAAATATAGACAGATGGAAATGTAGGAGACGCTAAAGAAGGTTTTGTCCTCGGGCCCTGCAGACAGTGAGATGGAGCAGCAGGGAGACAGACGGAGGAACAGTGCAGGTTGATTAAGTTGGGATTCATCAGGTCTCCTGAGCGAGACGTCTTTCACTTGGCTCCTCAGGACACCTTCACATCTTTTCTCATTCACTTTGTATGTTGCGTTTTACCAGCTGGACTGTGATGTGATATTGATTCCATTTCAAGAATTTAATGTTAGGCAGTAACATAGTACAATGAAATTCTCACTCTGCATTCCTTCTGATCACCATCAGTACTCTGTGGAACATGTTCTAACTATATTACAGGTACCAATGTGAGGAAGGTGTGCTGCAGCGCAAGAAAAAAACTGTTAAAGAGCCATGGAATAACTATGGCGCAGTTATAAACCAGCGCTAATAAGTTATGCTCTTATCTGTAAAGAGGCTATATTAGTTGTGGGTTCTATCTCCGATAACGTATATGGACACCTGGCCATCTCACCCATATGTCCTCGTTGAACATCCCATTCCAGATTTATTCCCCTTTGCTGCTATACCAAGTTCGACTCTTCTCCTCTGGGAAGACTTTCCACTAGATTTGTGGAGAATTGTGTTCATTCAGCTACACGAGCATTAGTGAGATCAGGCAAAGAGGCCTGGGGGGCAATTGGTGTTCCAGTTCATTGTAAAGGTGTTCAGTGGGGTTGAGTTCAGTCAGGGCTCTGTGCAGGACACTCGAGTTCTTCTACACCAACCTTAACACGCCATGTCTTCACGGAATTTGCTTTGTGTACAGGAGCATCATCATTATGCTGGAACAGGAACAGGTTTGGGCCTCTTGGTTCCAGTGAAGGGAAACTGTAACACTACAGCATATAGAGAGATTCTGTACAATTGTGTGCTTCAAACTTTGTGGCAACAGTTTGGTGAAGAACCACATGTGGGTGTGATGGTCGAGGTGCACATACTAATCACTATATAGTGTATTATGAGTTCTCCTGGTGACCCTGGTGTGGTAAATATCCTCCAGTGATGGGAATGTGGCTGCCTTGATATGGTTAGAGCATTTCTAACCACTTGCTGAAGAGCCTCACGGTCCTGAGTAGAGCATCTTCCAAATCAGGCTGTAATGCTACTGGTGGGATTGAAGAATAAGAATAAGCCTTTATTTGTTACATGTACACTCAAGCACAGTGAAATTCCTCCACTGCATTTAACCCATCTGAAGCAATGAGCACATGCACATACCCAGGGCAGCTATGCTGCAGCACCCAGGGAGCTGTTGGGGATTAGATGCCTTACTCAAGGGCACTTCAGCATGATACAGAGGGAGGGCAAAGTGCTGTTCATTCACTCAACTCCCCTCACAATTTCCCTGCCAGTCCCAGGAATCGAACCGGTGACCCTTTAGGCCCAAGGCTGCTTCTCTAACCTTCAGGCCATGGCTGCCCCCAATTAAGGTTGCTCTTAATGATACTCCTTTAGAAGTTGCTAAGACTCTTGGCTGGTATTTCAAATTTCTTTCACCTTCTCAAGAAGTACAGATGTTCCTGGGATGTCCTTATTAGGGGTGTTAGTCTTCACAGCTGCCTGTGATGTACATGAGGAGCAGACTGGAGGGTCACATTACAAGGTCTGGCTTGAGATTTGTTGAGGCAATTTCAGCTGGTAAACAAAGTTTCTGGTCCAGGTGAGGCAGCATCTCCCAGTCCTGTTCCATGGCCAGTTTCCTGGTCTCTGGAATATGGGTTGAGGAATTTGGAATGATTCTGCCAAATGTGGAAGTGGTTTACTGGACAGAATGGTTGTCTGTTGTTGTTCAGCCACTGTTTCAACCACTGCTGCTACACACATGAGCACCTTTTTGTGATGCCAGGTGTGTGTGCGCTAGGCTTGTCTCGCAACTGACCAAAATTTGTTTTACTATTGCCAGAGAGGCCACATTGGATCTTGATCATACCATTGGGTGAGGTTTTTAGGAGATAAGTGACTCTAATGATGAAGCTTGGTCTAAACGCATCTATATCTTACAGATCTTTCCAAGAGTCTCTCCTCTTCTCTACCCCCTCCTATCTCATGTACAACGCCTTTCCTGGCTGACAGTTTTTATGCACCTTGTTGCCTGCTCTTGTTGGCAGACCATGAAAGTAACCTTCTTCCGCATCCCTTGTTGGATAGAAGGTCAAGGCTTCCTCTCCCTTGCTACACTACTCCTTTTGCCTGCTGGGTTGCCTCGGCTGGTGTCCACGTCCTCCCAAGTGACAGAGTAGGGTCTTGGGGCACTTGTACTCCTTTGCAAGACTGGAAATGGATATTTGTAGGATGCCCTTGCTGTAGAGCCTTATGCTCCTGAGTCACCTGGGGAGACCTAACCATTTTTGACTTCTTGACCCTTGAGATTGGGGCCTTTGTCAAGACTTGGCAGCCACATTAGATAAAGCAGGGACCCAAACTCTAGGCACCAGGATGCTTGAAAATATTCATCCCATCCATCACCACTTATCCTGTACAGGGTCGCAGGCAAGCTGGAGCCTGTCCCAGCTTACTATGGGCAAGAGGCAGGGTACACCCTGGACAAGTCGCCAGATCATCACAGGGCGGACACACAGAGAGACACAACTATTTACACTCACATTCACACCTACGGTCAATTTAGACCCACCAATTATCCTAAACTGCATGTCTTGGGACTGCGGGGGAAACCAGAGCGCCTGAAGGAAACCCATGCAGACATGGGGAGAACATGCAAACTCCACACAGAAAGGCCCCCGTCAGCCACTGGGCTTGAACCCAGAACCTTCTTGCTGTGAGGTGATGGTGCTAACCACTACACCACTGTGCCGCCCGCTTGAAAATATGATGCTGACAATTCTCTCAAGGCCTATAATGGTGTCCTGATTAATCTGAAATACTGTGTAATTAAAGGTAGGGTAGGCAACATGGGACAAAACCAACAAGAATAGCTAAAGTTTTAAATTATCCAACTGAAAAATCCCATTCCCTTCAGTCATCCTTCCAAAGCCACTCCTCAAAAACACATGAGCGTGCACTGCCTGACTACTGCTGGAGGACGAGTCGTTGTCGTATCCAACTACCTCATGTCTCACAAACATGTAAGAAAACACCAGACATTATCATAATGAATGTAAACAACAAACATGGATATTGTTAGCACTCACAGCTGTCGACTAGCTTGCTAACTGGTCTGCAATATGTCTGTCTAGCTGTGGACGCGAAATGAGTGCGTAGGTAGGTAGGTAGGTTGGTTGGTAGACAGTCAGGTAGGCCATCAAATCATTTCATTCAGACTGGGTGAAATGTCTGGATGGGCTTTTTACAGACCTGCGACTGTCCCAGGTGACGGATGCTTTTTTTTTTCTTTTTATTGTCCGAGCATCAGATTTATTCACTTCTGTCAAGATGTAAAGAGAATTTAAAGAACATGACAGAAGATGCCTTTAAAATAACTTGCCTACACTGCCTTTAAGAGACGTATCATACCAGTCCCAGGGTTTTCACAGGCTTCTTGATCACCTCTGGAACTGCCTCACTACCGATGTGGAAACAACTATCCATTGATGATGATGATGATCTGGACTTACTTGGTTTGATCTTCATCTGAGCCAGTTCAAAGGAAGGAAAGAACTAAATAAAGGTTAAAGAGAATGAATAAATTAAAAATGGGAGAAAATGGTGAACATGAGAAAACAGAGGAATCAAAAGCAGGACTTCATAAAATTCTTTCTCAAATTTGAGCAGAACCTGGAACCTCGGGAAAGTCCTGCCCTTCACATGGGACTGCTTTTATCTAGGGAGCACAAACATGTCGCCTGAATAGGGAGCTGCCTTCTGATTACGACACAGCAGCATTGTGTGTGAGAGAGAGAGAGAGAATTAAAAATGAATTTCCTCTTAATCCACTTCTCCGTGCTCGGATTCACATCTGAGGCTGTGATTATCCGCTTACAGAATTATGGCAAAATAGTAATTTGAGAATATCTTACATTTTTTTACACAATTTGGACAAAGTGAGTAATTCCTCTAACGAGGGTGAGATGAGGAGGGTGACGAGCGGTTGTCCGGGGTGGAGGCTCTTTAAGAAAACCTCATCAAGTTCTTATTAAGGCAGAGATGGGAAATGGCTTAATGAGGTCTAATCGAAGGAGCAATCACACATTTAATGCTGCAAGCCCTTTTGGCACGGCACGTAGAAATGAGTCAATTAGGAAGAAATTAGGAGCACGAGAGGGTTTCGGGTCTGTGTGTGTGTGTGTGTGTGTGTGTGTGTGTGTTTAAACTGTGCCCATAATAATAAAAAAAATAAGAGATAGAACTCTGTTTAAATGACACCAGTGTGTAATATTCGCATACTGAGTGCTTGAAGAAATGATTAACTGATGACTCATTCACACGCTGTCGTTTATCACACTAATGGAGCTGAACCGAGACGTCAATATCGAAGAACAATTAGAAGAGTCGAGTCGAGCCGAGCGAGTGTGTTCCTCTAACTTTCCAGCACAGTGACTCTGAATGTACAGGGTTTAATTATTCAGTCATTACACATCACTTTATTGGGTGATTCACTGATTGTAAGAAGAAAGAAAGAACAAAAAAACTAATACGTGAAAGAAAAAAAGATAAGTGATTAAAATGAAGAAGAAAGAAAGAGGGGGAAAGGGTAATGAAAGAAAATATTGTGAAAAATCATGGATGAGTTTGAAGAAAGAAAGAAAAAAATTGAAAGTATGTTGGATGAATAACGATGGAGAAATCAAAAAGAGAAAGAAAACAACCTGAAAGAAAGACGGTAAAAGAAGGAAGAATGTTAGCAAGCAAGAAAGTGGAAAAAAGAGATGAAAGCATGTAATGTATAAAGGAACGAAGAAAGAAATAAAGTGGCTAAAAATAATGAATAAAAAATTATCAGAAAAATATGTTTGTCAAATTTATCAAAAGAAAAAATTCTCTATCATTGTACTCTTTCTCTCTCTGTGTTTCTGTATTGTTGCAATCTCTCTCTCTCTCTCTCTCTCTCTCTCCCTCATTTTATTCTTTTGTCAATCTGGATGTCTGCTCATTCTCATTTCAATTATTTACCTGTATTCTCATGTCTGTCCGTCTGTCTCTCTTTCTCTCCCCCCCATATCTGTCTGTCTGTCTGACTGACTCTTCCCCCTTCCCTGTCTCTCTCTTTCCTTCTGTCTGTCAGTCTGAGTCTCCCCCTCTCTCTCACTTTCTTTCTCCACTATCTATCTATCTATCTATCTATCTATCTATCTATCTATCTATCTATCTATCTGTCTGACTGTCTTTCTCTCCCCCTTATCTGTCTGTCTGTCTGTCTGTCTGTTATCTCTCTGTCTGACACTCTCTCTCCCCCTTAATCTCTGTCTCTGTGTCTCTCTCCCCCATTTGTCTGTCTGTCTGTCCATCTGACTCTTTCTCTCTCTCTCTCTCTCTCTGTCTCTCTCTGTCCACACACACACAGTTAAAGGACTGGGATTGGAAGCTCACCCATCGGGGTGTAAGCGGATTTCCTGTGTGGGCAGGATGTCGGAGTTCGGAGCGTCGTAATGAAAACCGATACATCACAATCAGGAGCCGAGGCTCTTCATCCCTCTCAGCCTCACACTCACTCATCATCATCACGGCCCGCTGACACCATCCGCTGTGAGGTGGGGACGAGACGGGCGACACGCATGTCTGCTCCTGACAACACACACACACACACACACACACACACAGATATCCAGGATCTCTATTAACAGCTCCCAGGTGTGTGTTTCTCTGTTAGTGCCACACACCAGGCAGCGCGTCCTGGCGTCTCGGCCTCGCTTCATCGTGCAGCCTGAGCGCTCCTGATTTATTCCCACATCACGGCGGATTCCTGCAGGTGCACGGATTTGGGGAAATCACTTAAACACATCATCGCAGGGGCGACATTTCAGAATAACACAGGAAATGTGTCCATACAGAGACAGGAAGACGCTCTCAGAGTGCAGCCTCGTTCCCCAACCCACAGGATTCACCTGACTTTAAACACCAATCACTGTCTGTAATTACAACACACCAGGGCAAAAGTTTGGGCACCCTCAAGTTAAAAATGAGTTTGCTGACAAAATTAAATTTACAGAAATGAGGTTCAGTGTGGGAGAGTTCCGAACAAAAATATCACACTGAGTTTTATAACGTTAGAAGGCAGAAAAAATGGAAAAAAAAGGTCATGTTGAAGATTTTTTTCTTTTTTTGTGGAGAAAGAAAGAAAAATGAAAGAAAGAATGAATAATGTCTGATACACCAACACACACACACACTGGCCACTTTAATAGGAACTTCTTGTTGATTCTAAGATCCCTGTTCTTGGCTGCAGGAGTTGTGTTTTTCTGCTCACCACGGTTGTAAAGAGTGATTATATGAGTTACTATATCCTTCCTGGCAAAAAAGCTCAAACCAGTCTGTCCATTTCCCTCTGACCCTCTCTTATCAACAAGGCGTTTGTTTCCACCCGCAGAACTGTCGCTCACTCACTCAGTGTTTTTTGTTTTTCACTCAATTTTTCCCATTCTGACGTTTGAACATTAACTGAAGCTCCTGATTTGTATCTGCAGAAAACTACATCAAACAGCAGGTGGATGGAAGGGTGTTGCTAATAAAGTGGCTGGTGAGTGTAAGTAGAAAGAAGAGGTGAACGAGTTTTTTTACCTTGGTGCTGTGACCCGGATGGAACGCAAACACTTTCTGTCTTTAATTTTGATTCACTGCTCAGATTGGGTCAGTGGGACTTCATATACAGTCAGTGCTGTGTGTGTGTGTTCATGATGTTTATTATACTGTCCCAGATGGGGGCATACCAATCTGTCAGACTCATACACACACACACACACACCTGATCCACTTCTGAAGTGTAGTATCTACACACACACACACACACACCTGATCCACTTCTGAAGTGTAGTATCTACACACACACACACACACACACACACATACATTAAAGTGGTGGAGTGTGTCGTGTAGTGACAGAGACGGAGTGATCATTTTCCCCTGTGGTGTGTGAGCGGAGCAGGGTGTGAGCACAGCGCGGGTTTGAGGGGTCACTGTGTATCCACTCGTCCGGTTAACAAAGTTTTTACCCCCTGAAACCGTGTCACACTTCCACTATCGGCATGTGGCCATCGATCTCCAGCTCAGACGCCACTGCACCGGATAATTCACTATCGATCCTGTCGTGGTGTGATCTTCCTCTGTGTCTCCGCCACGGTTCAGCTCTCTGAGAGAAAACACACTGACAGCATGGGGGGGCAGTGTGTGTGTGTGTGTTTCTACAAAGCTGGATAACTTCCTGTGACTTCCTCATTAATCAACTGACCTTATTATTAAACTTTTACAAAAGTGATATAAATTCATTCAAATCTGCAAGTAAATACTGAACACACACATCACGGATATTTTAATTCTGTCTATTTCAGTTTAATGACTTGACACTAAATATATTTATTTTGAGAGTTAGATATTATCCAGTACTGTGTACAGTTGTGGTCAGAAGTTTACATACAGTGACGTGAATGTCATCTTGGGTATGAATGTCATGCCAATATTTGGGCTTTCAGTCATTTCTTTGAACTGGTCTTTTTCTGTGGCAGAATGATTGTACAGCATACAGCTTTAATTAAAAACAACCCCACTCGACTTTGGTGCACAAGTTTTAATTTTCTTTGGGTTTTCTGAAATCAAGACAGGGTCAAAATTATACATACAGCACACCTAATATTTGGGTAAAATGTCTCTTCGCAAGATTCACCTTGACCAAGCATTTTTGTTTACCATGAACAAGCTTCTGGCAGAATTCTGGTTGGATATTTCACGACTCTTCATGGTAGAATTGATAGAGTTCAATTAAATTTGTTTCTTTTTTTCTTGGCATGGACTCGACTTATAAGCACGGTCCATATATTTTCAACAGGGTTGAAGTCAGGACTTGTTTTAAGCTTAATGTTAGCCTGCTTTATCCTCCACAACCAGCTCTGATGCGTGTTTGGGTTCATTGTCCTGTTGTAACTCCCAAGTCATGTTCAAGTTTCTGATGGTTTATGCTGAAGAATTCTGAGGTAGTCCTCCTTCTTCATTATTCCATCCACTTTGTGCAATGAACCAGTTCCACTGGCAGTAAAACAGCCCCAGAACATGATGATCCTATCACCACCACCAGCTGGTACAGTGTCCCTCTGTACATGGTGGTCATTGTGACCAAACAACTCAATCTTTGTTTCATCTGACCATACAGCTTTCCTCCAAAAGGCTTTTTCTTTGTCCGTGTGGTCAGCTTCAAACTTTAGTTAAGCTTGAAGGTGTCAATGGCAGCACGGTGGTGTAGTGGTTAGCGCTGTCGCCTCACAGCAAGAAGGTCCTGGGTTCGAGCCCCGTGGCCGGCGAGGGCCTTTCTGTGCGGAGTTTGCATGTTCTCCCCGTGTCCGCGTGGGTTTCCTCCGGGTGCTCCGGTTTCCCCCACAGTCCAAAGACATGCAGGTTAGGTTAACTGGTGACTCTAAATTGAGCGTAGGTGTGAATAGTTGTCTGTGTCTATGTGTCAGCCCTGTAATGACCTGGCAACTTGTCCAGGGTGTACCCCGCCTTTCGCCCGAAGTCAGCTGGGATAGGCTCCAGCTTGCCTGCGACCCTGTAGAAGGATAAAGCGGCTAGAGATAATGAGATGAGATGAGGTGTCAATTTTAGAGCAGGGGGTTATTTCTTGGATAGCAGCCTCTTAGTCCATGGTGATGTGAAACTCACTGAACTGCAGACCGTGATCCATCAGCTTCCAGTTCATGGCAGGGCTGTGCCATGGTGGGTCCCAGGTTGTTCCTGACCATCCAAACCCATTTCCTTTCAGCTGAGGGTGACCGTTTGGGCTTTCTTGAAGCAAAGTGGCTTGGCAAAGTGACTACACCTCACAATAACTTGGATACAATTGTTTGAACTGATGTTGGAATTTGCAGTTGTTTAGAAATGGCTCCAAGAGACATTCCGGAGTTGTGTATATCTGCGATCCTCTTTCTCAGATCTGCACTGAGCTCCTTGGACTTTCCCATTTTACTGTGTGTTGGTCAATCCAATGAGTGCTGTAAACAAACCCTTTTTATGAAGGCACAGAGAAGCTACCAGCTCTAGTCAATCATGATCACTAACAGGAAGTTAAGAGACATTTTGGAAGTTTCAGCACCTCTGAATTAATATTCTAAGTGAGCGTATGTATATTTTTGACCTTGTATGTATAATTTTGGCCATATGTTGATTTCAGAAAACCCAAAGAAAATAAAAATTTGTGCACTGAATTCTAGTGTGATTTTTTAATTAAAGATGTATACTGTACAATCATTCTGCCAGAAAAAGAACAGTTCAAAGAAATGACTGAAAGCCCAAATATTGCTATGACATTCATATCAAAGATGACATTCATGTCACTGTATGTAAACTTCTGACCACAACTGTATATCTTATATATTGTAGTTAGATATTATATTGTACTGTATAGACCTGAAATATCATTAGTTATTTCTCCCACAGTGCTGTTTTCTGAAGCCTGGGCTCTGATTGGTCAGAAAGTAGGTGTTGATTAATTCTCTCTAACAGCAGCTCTGACAGTAGTGCAGGTTTATATTAATGCGCTCGTTCTGATACGTTATCGTTTCTATAGTAACGGCTCATTGACAGGGACGTGGGCAACGAACAGTACACACAAACGGATTAAACACATCATCGGAGGGGAAACATCTCCGGAATAACACAGGAAATGTGTCCAGAGGAAGACGCTCTCAGAGCGCAGCCTCATTCTCCAACCCACAGGATTCATCTGACTTTAAACACAAATCACTACCTGCAATTACAACACACCAGTGCAAAAGTTTGTGCACCCTCAGGTTAAAAATTACATCAGTGCGGGACAGCGTCTAACAAAAAATATCACACCGTGGTTTATAAAACATTCATCATAAAATGTCTTCAGCAGTGTGTCCATCATGGAAAGGTTATGATGACAGAAAGAAAGAAAGAAAATGGAAAGAAAAATAAATATTGAAAAAAGAAAGAAAGAAACAGGGAGGGGGGAGGAGGTCTGTTTATAGCTGCTATAATATGAGCAGGAACAGGAAGCTGTCTCTCTGACATACCGAGCAGTAAATGTAACTATAAACAGAGGAGGGTTAGCGTTAACACAACGCTTCACTTCAGGACGAGACGTTTGAGGAAAATAATCAACCTGTGGTGGGAACAGTAACATCACTCTGCCCCACTGATTACTGTCCTACAACTGCACCACGCTGAGTGTGTTTATTACAACAATGTCTGATCGTTATACGGAATCTGTCTTCACTTCGACCTTCTCTGTGGGTAGACAGCCTTTTACACACACACACACACACACACACACACACACAGCCGTCCCTCCTCCACATCTCATTCTGCCGCCTTCCTTCAGTCCTAATTGGGATTCCATCAGCAGGTAAATGCTGTGACCCCTCTGTGACAGGTGAGTGCTGTGTGTGTGTGTGTGTGTGTGTGAGAGAGAGAGAGAGACAGATGACTGTTTGAACAGGGACAGAAGCTGATCTGACAGGACTGAGTCGCATTATTCAGTGTGTGAGTGACTCAGAGACTTTATATAAAACACACACACTGAGGGAACAGTACGACTGTCTGTCTCCCCATCTGTCTCTCTGTTTGGCTCTCCATCTGTCTGTCTCCCTGTCTGTCTCTCTGTCTGTCTGTCCATTTGTCTCTCCATCTGTCTGTCTTCCTTGTCTGTCTCTCTTTCTGTCTGTCTGTCTCTCTGTCTGTCTGTCTGTCTGTCTGTCTCTCTCCATCTGTCTCTCTGTCTGTTTGTTTCTCTGTCTGTCTCTTTGTCTGCCTCTTTATGTCCCCAACAATCCAAAATTCTATCCAAATTTTCCACCAAAAAGGCAAATCATTTGTTTCCATTCCACACGTGTCAGAAATGGCAAGCTGAGGTGAAGTGAGGACCCAAGAGCAGACTCAAGACAGGCAGTGTACAGAAAAAAAAAAAAACTTCTTTAATGAAGTACAGGGCAGAGGTACAGTAGGGCTCAGGCAAAAATCAGTGGTCAAAGAACGGGCCAGGAGGTCAAAAACACAGAGGAGCAGGTAGGCATGGTCAGGGACAAAAACAGGACAGAAAAATCTTCATCAAAACTGATGAACACAGGGACAAGGGAAATCCAGGCAGAGAAAGCAAAACACAATCCAAAAGAACAGGCAGGTAAAACTGGACAGAAAACTAGACAAAAAACAAGGAACAATTCAGGCAGAGGGAATCAAGAGACACAATACCAATGGGTTGTAGCGAGGTGAGGAAAGTCTACAAGAGACAGTCTGGCAACTGGAGTAGCTTCAAACAGTTCTTAAAAAGGCCCTGGCTGATGGGAGAGGAGTGGTAACAGGTGTGGGAGTGCCGCTTCAGGAAAGTGGCCTTCAGCAAGGCAGGACTGAATTCCTGTCCCGGATCCGGCCTGGAGCCAGCGTGGAAGTCCCACAAACTTAGGCATGGATGGACTGGACTGGACTGTGACAGTACCCCCCTTCAACAGGCACCTCCAGGCGCCTTAGGAAGTGCCTTAGGGTGTTGTTGGTGGAAGTCCGTGATGAGGGTGGGATCCAGGATGAACCTGGCAGGAACCCAGCTCCTCTCCTCAGGACCATACCCCTCCCAATCAACCAGGTACTGGAGTCCTCTGCCTCAGTGTCATACCTTAAGCAACCTCCTGATCGTGAAGACCTCACCACCATCTATGAACCTGGGAGGAGGAGGGGGTTTGGAGGGTGGGGATAGGGAACTGGAGACATGGGGTTTTACTTGGGAGACATGGAAAGTTGGGTGAATACAGAGCATGGTTATGGGCAGAGACAGTCTTACAGAGCAGGGGGTGGGGAAAGGTCCTATGAACCTGGGAGCCAATTTGCAGGAGACTGTCTTGAGGGGCAGGTGGCGAGTGGAGAGCATTACCCGCTTCCCCACCCAATAGATGGGAGCTGCCGAGTAGTGTTTGTCGGCTTGCTCTTTAAACATCTTGACAGAATGTAGGAGCTTTTTCCTGGTCAATGCCCACATTCTCCTGCAGCAGTGCACAAACACCTGGGCGGGGAGCACAGCGACAACTTCTTGGACGGGGAAGAGTGGTGGCTGGTAACCCAGAGAGCACTGGAAGGGGGAAAGACCTGTGGCAGAGGTGGGTAAGGAGTTGTGAGCGTACTCTATCCAAGGAAGGGTCTTGCTCCAGGAGGCAGCATCCTTGGACACCATGCATCTGAGAGCCACTTCCAGCTCCTGGTTGGCCCGTTCCATCTGTCCATTGGTCTGAGGGTGAAAACCTGAAGACCGACTGCAAGAAGCACCAATGAGTTTACAGAAAGCCTTCCAGAATTGGACAGAGAACTGGAGTCTGCGGTCTGATATGATGTCTGAGGGGAGTCCGTGTAGACGGAAAACATGGAGTATCAGCAATTCAGCGGTCTCCTTGGCGGTGGGAAGCTTGGGCAGAGGGATAAAATGAACAGCTTTAGAAAAACGGTTGACAACAGTGAGGATACAAGTATTGCCACCTGAATTAGGGAGTCCTGTGATGAAATCCAGGGCTAAGTGTGACCAAGGCTGGTGGGGAACAGGAAGGGTTCTCAGCAGGCCGGCAGGGGGTCTGTTGCCAGTCTTGTTCCTAGCGCAGATGTTACAGGCTGCCACAAACCTCTGGACATCCTCCTTGATGGATGGTCACCAAAAATGTTGTCGGATGAGTGCCAGAGTCCGGGCTGCTCCTGGGTGGCACGCCATTCTGGAACCATGACCCCACTGCAACACCTGTACCTGCACAGAAACAGGAACAAAAACATGGTTAGGGGGTGCATTACTGGGCCCTGGGTCCTGCTCATGGGCCTTCTGGACCAGGGTTTCCACCTTTAACAGAGCGGCCCCCACCAGGCACCATGGAGGAAGGATAGTCTCAGGGGTGGTCAATTCCTCCTGGAGGGGAGAAAACATTCTGGACAAGGCATCGGGCTTACCATTCTTAGAGCCTGGGCAGAAGGAAAGTGTGAACTTGAAGCAAAAAAAGAAGAGAGACCATCGGGCCTGACGAGAATTGAGGCGCTTGGCAGTCCTGAGGTATTCAAGGTTCTTGTGATCTGTCCATAGGATGAAGGGAAGGTCTGACCCCTCCAATGTCTCCATTCTTCCAAGGCCAGTTTAACAGCTAACAGTTCCCTATTGCCAACGTCGTAGTTTCTCTCAGAGGGGGAAAGCCAATGAGAGAAGAAGGAGCAAGGATGAAGCTTGTTGTCACTAGCCGATCTTTGGGACAATATGGCCCCGACGCCTGACTCCAAAGCATCGACCTCAACCACAAACTGCTGGGACAGATCTGGAATGGTGAGTACAGGCGCTGATGTGAACTTTCGTTTGAGCTCAGAGAACGCCTTCTCGGCCCCTCCCCCCCAGCTGAAAGGGACCTTGGTGGAAGTTAGAGCCGTGAGGGGCCCAGCCACCATACTAAAGTTCCTGATGAATCGCCTGTAGAAATTCGCAAACCCAAGAAACTGCTGGAGTTCTCACCGAGAGGACGGGGTGGGCCAGTCAGCAACTGCCTTGAGTTTCAGGGGGTCCATCTGAATCTGTGCGGGGAAGATAATGAAACCCAGAAAGGAGACAGAACTTCTATAGAACTCACATTTCTCGGCCTTAACAAAGAGTTTATTTTCCAGGAGTCACTGAAGGACCTGCCTGATGTGGATGTGGTGTTCATCAAGGGAGCAGGGAAAAAAATCAATATATCATCCAGATAAACAAAAAAAGGTTAAGGTAGTCCCTCAGGACGTCATTAACGAGGGCCTGGAAAACTGCGGGAGAATTAGTCAGGCCGAATGGAACCACAAGATATTTGTAGTGGCCCATGGGGGTGTTGAACGCCATCTTCCATTCGTCCCCTTCCCTGATCCTCACGAGGTGGTAAGCATTATGCAGGTCTAGCTTGGTGAAAATCTGGGCTCCCTGGAGTAACTCAAACACCGTAGACATGAGAGGTAGGGGGTAATGGTTCTTGATGGTGATGTCATTTAGCCCCCGGTAATCAATGCAAGGGCGCAAGGATTTGTCCTTCTTCTCCACAAAAAAGAATCCTGCCCCTGCAGGAGAGGAGGAGGGATGAATAATTCCAGCTGCTAAGGACTCAGTGATGTATTTATCCATGGCTTGCCTTTCAGAAGGGGAGAGAGAGTAAAGTCACCCCTTAGGTGGTGCAGTCCCAGGGAGAAGGTCAATTCCACAGTCATAGGGCCTATGGGGAGGAAGGGAAACAGCTTAAGACTTGCTGAACACAGGTTTTAGGTCATTATACTCGGGAGGCATGTTAGAGAGGTCAGGATATTCACCAATGTTGGGCTGGAGCAGCTTGGCATGAGGGAGGGCAGATCTCAGGCATGACGATAAACAGAATTGACTCCACTCTAAAATGGTGTTCTTAGTCCAGTTGACATGGGGGTTATGTAGAGTTAGCCAGGCCAGACCAAGAACTATGGGCACATGGGGATTGCTCATGACAAAAAACTGGATGGATTCAGAGTGGTTGCCAGAAATTCTTAAGGTGACCGGGGCTGTTTTATGGGTGATAGTGGTCAGACCAGTACCATTAAGGGTCAGGACAGTGAGGGACGGGTTCAGAGCCAGTAGTGGAATCCCCAAGCAGTTGGCGGTGGTTGAGCAGATCAGGTTTCTGTCAGCCCCTGAATCGATGAGTGCCTGGAGGTCGTGGGGCTGATTGCCATGGATAATGACCACTGGGAGTAGTGGTTGACTGGTAGGGGGCTGATTCTGGACATTGCCCACCAGGGCCCCTAAACTCACTGGTGGGCTCTTCCTTTTAGAGGTCAAGATTGGCAGAAGTGCCCCAGCTGTCCACACTAAAAACGTGCCCTCATATCCTGACGGCACTGTCATTTCTCGGGTGAGATGTGGACTCCATCTACCTGCATTGGCTCAGCAGAAGGAATGGGAGACTGAGGGGGAACAAGACTAGTCCGGGTTCTCTCTTTCACTCGCTGTCTGATCCGGGAGTCAATACGACTGGCAAGGTACATGAGACTGGGGAGATCAGGTGGCAGTTCTCTTGAGACTAGCTCATCCTTGATGGAGTCTGACAGCCCATTCAAAAATGTGTCAAACAAGGCATTCTCATTCCAGCCACAAGATGCTGCCAAAGTGTGAAACTCAATTGCATAGTCAAAAGCGGACTGGGTGCCCTGCCGCAGCCCCATGATTTCTCTTGCTGCCTCTCTGCCAGACAGAGGGCGGTCAAAGGTTCACCTCATCTCCTCTGTGAAATTCTTGAAGCTGGCAGAGCATGGTGCATTGGTGTCCCACATAGCTGTTCCCCACTCCCTAGCTTTGCCAGTGAGAAGAGTGATGGTGTAGGCCACTCGGGAACGCTGTGTGGGGAAGGCCAGTGGTTGAAGCTCAAGGGTTAGCAAGCATTGAGATAAGAATGATCGGCAGGTACCTGGTTCTCCGTCATATGGCTGTGGGGCGGGAAGTCTCGGCTCTCTGAAGAGGGCTGGAGCAGGAGCTAGAGGAGCGGTAGGTGGAGGGGGTTGTGTAGGAGCAGACGTTACTTGAAGCTGTTGTAGCTGAGTGGCAAGAAGATTGAGAGTGTCAGAGATGGCAACAAGGTTTTGGTTCACCTGTTGGATGTCCTGTTGGTGGGTCCCAAGGAGAGCTCCCTGTTTTTGCACCGCTGCTCTTAGCTGGGCAAAATCTGCTGGGTCCATGTTGGCCAGACTGTGCTGTCAGAAATGGCGAGTTGAGGTGAAGTGAGGACCCAAGAGCAGACTCAAGACAGGCAGTGTACAGAAAAAAAACTTCTTTAATGAAGTACAGGGCAGCAGTACAGTAGGGCTCAGGCAAAAATCAGTGGTCAAAGAACAGGCCAAGAGGTCAAAACACAGAAGAGCAGGCAGGCACCGTCAGGGACAAAAACAGGACAGAAAAATCTTCACCAAAACTGATGAATACAGGGACAAGGGAAATCCAGGCAGAGGAAGCAAAACACAATCCAAAAGAACAGGCAGGTAAAACGGGCAAAAAACTGGACAGAAAACTAGACAAAAAACAAGGAACAATTCAGGTAGGGGGAATCAAGAGACACAATACCAATGGGTTGTAGCGAGGTGAGGAAAGTCTACAAGAGACAGTCTGGCAACTGGAGTAGCTCCAAACAGTTCTTAAAAAGGCCCTGGCTGATGGGAGAGGAGTGGTAGCAGATGTGGGAGTGCCGCTTCAGGAAAGTGGCCTTCAGCAAGGCAAGACTGAATTCCTGTCCCAGATCCGACCTGGAGCCGGCATGGAAGTCCCACAAACTTAGGCATGGATGGACTGGACCGGACTGTGACAACACGAGTGTTTTCTCTCTTGACTTATTGCTGAGTTTTTATTTTGCCCATAATAAAAGTTTTAATCTTTTGCAGGATGTGATGAATATTAAAAAGTGCACCGTCGTAATGTTACACTTTTTCACATTCAGGTCATTTTTTCTGGGTTTGGTGAAACTGTTCCTGTCACAAACTGAAGAGTCAGAGACGATGCAGTGACGAGTAAAATCTTTAATCACAAATCCAGAAATCAGGTCAAGGTCAGTCGATCAGAATGAAAAGAGAAAAGAGGACAGAAAGAAGGTCAAATGTCATGAGACACCTGGAAAGTGGAAATATGCTCAGAAATACAAATCCATGGAAATAAGGAGGGAAAAACATTGAAGGGAAAAGAACACTGGGAAAATGAGTTTCCACAGAGTGATGACCAGGAAACAGGAAGTAGGTGTGTCTTCGGGCTCTTTTTACACGTATTAGTTCAGTTGCTTTGCTTTGTGAGTTGAAGGTTACGTCCAGACAACGTCGGGTAAATCTGAATAGCATTTCTGTGCATGCGATTGTCTTTATACCGTTTTCCAAATGTTCTACCTCCACGAACACACCGTGAGCACTCACTCAAAACACTGAAACATCTCAGCGTTTGTTGTTACGCAGTTTCCCGTCATGTTTGTTTTGTTGTCTTGAGCACATATCAGTTTGCCAGTGTTACAGCAACATTGGTGTTTCTGAGACTGCCCATTTCCCCACCCACACTGCAACACAAACCCGGCGTTTTTCATTTCTAAATGTACGCACCTCAAGGAGTGTTTCTGAAAAGCATTATTTTTGTAAACGTGTGGACGGAGAATGGAGGAGTTAAACAGAGAAACCACTGTGAAATTTCCTGTTTGCCCGCCTCGTGTGGACGCAGCCTGAATCAGAGCAAAACCAAAGTTCTGGTACTGATCCGAACAGACAGAAGACCTTGAAATGTCTCAGGTCACTTTGTCGTGTTTCCGTGTTTCATCCAGAATGATAAAGTGTGAAGGAGTAAACTCAGGGAGATCCTCCACTGCTAAAACAATTACAGGAGCACCGAGTCTCGTTCTGTTTTCCAGATTCAATCACTTGCACCAGGCCTGAAGATGACCTGAGAGAGAGAGAGAGAGAGAGAGAGAGAGAGAGAGTGAGAGCGCATGTAATCAGCATGAAGTCGAGCACGACAGCTAAACATTTAAGTGAAGTAATGAAAGGAGATTGCCGAGGTGTCGAAGAAGAGCAGCCGGGCCACTTTAGCACTGTCACGCCGCATCAGACTCGCGGTAATAAATTTCCCCTCCAGACACTCAACTCTTTTCCTCGTTTCAAAAAGCCCTGCTTTTAAAAAATGTGGATTAGAGAACGTGTCCATCACCTGTTTGCTTGTTGCACTTTTTTTATACAGACATTTAGAACGGCATTAGCTTCTCGCTCATAGCTTTTGTCGTTGGCTTTTCTAGCACGAAGACAGATGATAGGAGTCGGGAGGAAAAGAAGGAGGACAGGTGATTGGTGGCAGCAGAGCGTTTGAGCGACACTGTTCGGACGCAGCCGTGCTTGTCAAATCTTAAGGCACGAAATGAATATCTGTTCAGCCGAAGAGATATCTCAAGCTGTGCTTCAGTAGACTTTCAGAGCCTAAGCTGTTTTTCTCGTGCAGCTCTGGTGCTTTTAGAGGTCTTTCGATGTGAAGGGGAAAAGCACCGGTGGCAGCGGCGGCAGTGGAGGAGGAGGAGGCAGCGGCGGCGGTGTCTCCTCATTCACCCTGTTAAATGACACGGAATTGAATCTCTCTGCCTTCAGCCGTAAGCTTTAGCCTCCGCAAATTAGGAAAAGGTGCTAGACACGACTCCTCTCCCTCCTTTATCCTCTCCATCTCCCTCGCTGTCACTTCTCCACCCCTCCCCCCCTACAACGCTCTCATTTCCCACTCGTCCTCCCCCATCTCATCTCCATCTCTCCCATTAGTTTAGTGACCAGCGGTGGATGAAAGCCGGCGGTAATGCTGTGACAGGCGCCGGGCCGATGGAGCTCTTCCATTAACGGCTGTAACGTGGTGACACTGGACCCCGGCTGCTATTACCCCAGAGCTGATTGGGAGATGGGAAACGGAGCAGGGGATCGGGGGGCTTTCACACACTCAGGTCCGCCTCGACAAGTCTGCGGACACGGACTGGGACGGTTAATTGGGGAAGTGGAGTATGAGAAGGTTAGGGTTGCTTAAGGAGAGAGAGAGAGAGAGCGAGAGGGAGAGAGTTGAGAGGAAAGCATCCATACAGGATGTGCAGAGAGAACAGCACAGGTTTTTATTCTCACCACCGTTGAATTGTAGAATGTTTTTTTTTTTCCTTTTAGGCTACAGTAACTTTTCCAGAGTTGCTTGAGAACTTCAGGACTGTAGTCTTTTCTCACTTTTTCACAGATTGTTATTATTTGTGTCACATGCTGCTACGCTACACGCTCCGAGTCGACCTCACTACTTGAATTCATTTCATAATATGCGAAAAACCTAGGTGTACATTACGTTACAGGCATTTAGCAGACGCTTTTAACCAGAGCGACGTACAACATACCCAGAGCAGCTTGGGGAGCAGCTGGGAGTTAGGGGCCTTGCTCAAGGGCACTTCAGCCATTCCTGCTGGTCCAGGGAATCAAACCAGTGACCTTTCGGTCCCAAAGCTGCTTCTCTAACCATTAGGCCATGGCTTCTACAGCAAATGTAGCCTGCTCTTCTTCATCGACTGCAGTTTTGCTGTCTGACCTCAACCTCAACCAATGGAACCAGTGGAAGCTGATTTTCCTTATTTGGAGTTGATGCAATTTAGGAAGAAATTATGCAAAAACAAGCAAAAAACAGGTTCTTACGCTTTTGCGTAATGTTGTGAAAAACAATTGTATAAATTTCACATGACTAAACTTTATATCCAAATTACTCTTAATATCATCAGTGTCTTCATTTGAGAAGAATGATCAGAACGTGATAAACATAATATTCTTGAGTTTTAAAAAAAGTATAAAAATTGTTACTTTTTCATTTGGGTTTCCTTGGGGTTCTCCAATTTTTCCCTACCTTCCAGAAACATATCAGTAGGAGGCGTGGCTGAGGTTCATTTCCCCTCTGTGTGAACGTGTGTACACATGGTGCCTTGTGATGAACCAGTGTCCCGTCCTGTTCAGGACATATTCCCACTTCACACTCGTTATTCCCGGGGCACACTAAATAATTTATGGGAAAGTCGGATGGATGGAGATATTATATGTTCTAACGTGCTTCAGTTTTACCTTTAAGATGATCAAACCAGACACTGATGTTTCCTTTTATTGTTTTATTTCTATTTTCGTTTGAGAGTACGCTGTGCGCGTTTTGACTTCCACTTCTCGCCAGAGCTTTGACTTTTTCCCCCTTTTTTCTTTCTTTCTGTGTTTGTATGGTTTGATGTTTGTTCTTTGTCTTGAATGTTTTGTCCGCCGGTTGTAGTGCAGCTCCAGACCCAGTTTTGAGCATCGGTTTCCTCAGGCCTCGGGCTGCTATGGGTGATCCGTGTTCTGCTCATTGTTCTCTTTGACATCGGAGTTGCCCAGTGCTCTGTGCGGCGGTGCTTCTGTGCTTGCTTTGTGGATCCATGGCGCGGTGTTCCGAGTGCTGTTGCCTGGTGACATTGTGGTGGCTGTACTGGAGGGGTGGGATTTACCCTCGTGCACCTTTGGGTGGGACTGTGGCCAAGCTACACCACTGGAGTTACATCCTGGTGGACTTTTTTGGTGGACTTGGTCTGGCACAGCGATATAAAGTTGACTTGACAGCTTATATTTTTCTAAACGCACTCTGTTTTCACTCAGCGGATCTCTGAGGTGCAGGTCGTTTGTGATTGGTGAAGGAAAGACACGTCTGAAACACTGTGAGGTGAAAATCTACACGTATATCAGCAGCACTGCGGTGACATTCGTCCTCGTCGCTCTGAAGCGGAGCGAGGGTGATTTTAATGTGATAAAAACTCACGGCGTTTGATTTAAGAGCTGTGTCCTCAGGCACGGCGCTAAACGGTGCTCGCCCTGTGATTATTTTCTGCCCAGGAAGAGCCGTGGGCCTGAACTCTTTCAACCACAACGCAATAAAACTCCTGCATACATTACACACACACACACACACACACACACACACACACACACACACACACACACACACACACACACACACACACACACCTACCTCATTACAGAAGATCCTGCCAGAATTAGATTCCCCCCCTTTCCTTTTTTTCACTTTGTTCATGCAGTCAAAGGTTAAAATAGCAATCAGGCCAATGCAGCCAGACGTTTTAATATTCGCATCACTCAGTAATTGTGGAGGGACGTCACATGCCTCCCTTCTCTCGCCTCTTTATCCTAAAGGCGAAAAGTGCGAAGACGCAGGAAGAGATGGGAAAAGATGGCGTACGGAGTGCTTTCAGTGGCTTGCACAAAAGATTGATGGTTCGATGAATAAATGCAAAAATTTTGGTACCAAAAAAATTATTTTTCTTTCTTTTTTCTCTTCAGAAAATATGGTCACATGAGGGTTAAAGTTCACGCTGTTGGGGTGCAATTTGGTACAAACCACTGAAGGTACCATTTTTAGAAAAAGTACACTGATTGTGCACGACTGGTGAAACAAAATTGAGTGTCATCCTTTCTGTGAGTGGTGGGAGGAGCTTGGTCAGAGGTTCTCACACTAGCAGATGCACCTCCAAGAGGAGTCACTCGGTTTACCGAAAGAAACACAATCTTCTTCTCATCCTCATGTTTTATTCATTTATAATCTCATCTCATCTCATTATCTGTAGCCGCTTTATCCTGTTCTACAGGGTCGCAGGCAAGCTGGAGCCTATCCCAGCTGACTACGGGCGAAAGGCGGGGTTCACCCTGGACAAGTCGCCAGGTCATCACAGGGCTGACACATAGACACAGACAACCATTCACACTCACATTCACACCTACGCTCAATTTAGAGTCACCAGTTAACCTAACCTGCATGTCTTTGGACTGTGGGGGAAACCGGAGCACCCGGAGGAAACCCACGCGGACACGGGGAGAACATGCAAACTCCACACAGAAAGGCCCTCGCCGGCCATGGGGCTCGAACCCGGACCTTCTTGCTGTGAGGCGACAGCGCTAACCACTACACCACCATGCCGCCCCTCATTTATAATATAAACAAATATTACAAATATCGGGCGGCACGGTGGTGTAGTGGTTAGCGCTGTCGCCTCACAGCAAGAAGGTCCTGGGTTCGAGCCCCGTGGCCGGCAAGGGCCTTCTGTGTGGAGTTTGCATGTTCTCCCCGTGTCCGCGTGGGTTTCCTCCGGGTGCTCCGGTTTCCCCCACAGTCCAAAGACATGCAGGTTAGGTTAACTGGTGACTCTAAATTGAGCGTAGGTGTGAATGTGAGTGTGAATGGTTGTCTGTGTCTATGTGTCAGCCCTGTGATGACCTGGCGACTTGTCCAGGGTGTACCCCGCCTTTCGCCCGTAGTCAGCTGGGATAGGATCCAGCTCGCCTGCGACCCTGTAGAAGGATAAAGTGGCTAGAGATAATGAGATGAGATGAGATTACAAATATCACTCGACGATGAAGATTAAAATTTTGAAATGTTAATGTTGGAGTTGCAGTCAAACGAGACATGATTAAATGAAGTGTGCTGGTTTTTTATCGCTATCCTGCTACACGGCACTCGTGTAGCGATAAAAACTAACGTGAAAAGTTGTGAAAGTCTGTAAATGTATCAATCTGGAATAAATGAATAAATAAATATTTTCCATTCAAGGCTGAGGATTTTTCACAATTAAAATAACTTTCATAAATAAAGTTCCCGAGCGAGCGACTGCCGTCTTACAACTTTCTGAAATAACACTCGCACATTTCTGCCTCTCGCTTTCCATCTGTTCTCTAATGGGACTGACTATCTCCTTTCTCACCTCGTTCTTCTCTCGTCTTTTCATTTTTCTCTCCAATTTGTTTGTTTTTAACTCTTTTCTGTTTCCTTTCTCCCTTTCTACTTTTCTCATTTTTCCTTTCTGTCTTGCATTTTATTTCTTTTTTGTTCTCTTTTTATTCCTTTTTTTATTTCTTCCAATTTTTATTTGTTTGTTTCTTTCTGCTTTTTTAACATTCTTTATTCTCATTTTCTTTTTTATTTATCTACATTTTTATCAATTCTATATTTAATTCAATATTTATATTTTTATTAATCCATATTTATAGATTTATGTAGTGACAGGAAAGGAGAGTAAAATGTAAAAAGTTTCTATCTGGCTTTCTTTCTTTCTTTCTTTCTTTCTTTCTTTCTTTCTTTCTTTCTTTCTTTCTTTCTTTCTTTCTTTCTTTCTTTCTTTCTTTCTTTCTTTCTGCTTTTCTCACACTTTCTCCCTCCACTTTTATTTCATTTTCTTCCTTTTATTCTTGCTCATGAAAAACTAAACAGAAATGGAGATTGTTTCAGACTCATGGCCCAACCTCTGTGTTTGGGAGTTTTGGTTGTTGTGGGAGTTGGGGATTTTTGGGGAGTTTGGGATGGGTGGGTTTTTTTTGGAATTTTGGGAGTTTTGGTTGTTTGGGGAGTTTGGGGGTGGGTGTTTTTTTGGAGTTTTGGTTGTTTTGGTTGTTTTGAGAGATTGGGGAGTTTTGGTTGTTTGGGGTGGGTGGAGTTTTTTGGAGTTTTGGGAGTTTGGGAGTTTCTGTGTGTTCATGGATTGTGTGTGAGTTTGTGAAATGTAGTTACTCTACTGTTTAAAATTCTTTCTAAATGTTTTAAAAACACTAACAAACTTTTCCTTCATTTCTTCTGCCCCATTAGAGCCTGCCTCCAACTCCACTACAGCGTTCTCGTCACGTTCCTCTCCTCACCAAATAAATAAATAAATAAATAGGTAATCAAACTCCAATTATAACTAATTGCTGTGCAGAATTAACTCAAATTATTTGATTCCCTGTTTTTGGAAATGAATTTCTAAAGCGCAGGATACGACTCAATATTCCACAGTTTGCCTCGCAGCGTTCGGAAAACTGTGTGTGTGTGTGTGTGTGTGTGTGTGTGTGTGTGTGCGCGTGTCAGAAAGAGAGAGAGAGAGAGAGAGAGAGAGAGAGAGAGAGAGAGAGTTAATACATTCTGTTAACAATCTCAGGGATCATAATATGAGACCTCTATTAAACTATGATTTAATTTACTCGAGCTAAACTTCTTCTTGATGAGAGACTAGCTTTCATTTTTATCACTCAACAGTGTGTGTGTGTGTGTGTGTGTGTGTGTGTGTGTGTGTGTGTGTGTGTGTGTGTGTGTGTGTGTGTGAAAATTAAATAAAAATGAAAAATTGTCACACAGATTTGTGATAATTAGACCGTCACAAAGCATATGAACGGTTCAGCACCAAGAAGTTGAGTTCAAAGGTTTGGTTGATATTTACGGGGAAAGTTATTTTCCTGGTTTTCAGAGCTGATTTATGCAGCTGCTTTTTATCAGATTATTGAAATCATCTGCATGTAGTTCAGGCTTCTGAGGTCACCAGATTGTTCTGAAGTAAAAGTTTCTGAGATGAGGGGTTTTTTAACAGCGTCTAGAGCACCACCTTTAAACACAAACACACCTTTAAAGAAATCAGGGATAGAAAATACGGACCGGACAAGGAAGTAGTTTCTTTTTCCTTTGATGTCAAATAAAATATGATGTAACTTAAAAATTTAAGTGTGAAAGATAAAAAGACGAGTACTATGAAATCTGAGTGAGACAACATCGAGTGTTGAGATAAATCTAAAAGGAGTCGAGTGCTGTAGCTCACCAAGCTATTACTGCAGGAATAACAGTCTGAGCTGGAATTCTCTCAGAGAAGAGCACCTGATCCAGCACACACTGCTATTGTACAACTGCTTTTTCTTCTTCTTCTACATCGAGGTGATGAAATTGTATGGTGTGTGTGGGATGGAGGTGATTTGTCAAATGAAAACAATAACACCAGAGTTTGTGTTAATTTGGTTAATACTATACGATCTGCTGTAAAAAGAAAAAAGCATGCTCATAGTGTGAAGGATAATCTGACTTGGCGCTCGTCTGCTATGTTTACAGAGAAACTTGAATTTTATTCATCATTTTATACATAAAAAAAACCTCTCCTTGAGATGTGAGACAACGTGAAGTCCCTGATTAAGATGCGTCTCCTCCGACGTCGTCTGGGGGGGGGGGGGGGGGGGGTGCGTATTTTAGGGAATGTATTTTAAAGGGATGATATTATTAATTGATTGATTGATTGATTGATTGATTGATTGATTGATTGTGTCATATTTCATCATCAGGGCGTGGTACAGTGGTGCAGCAGTTATCACTGTCGCCTCACAGCCAGAAGGTTCTGGGTTTGAACCTCAAGGCTGACTTGCGTCTTTCCGTGTGGAGTTTGCATGTTCTCATCATGCCTGTGTGGGTTTCCTCAGGGTTCTCCGGTTTCCTTCTACAATCTAAAGACGAGTTTTAGGTCAACTGGCGACACCAAATCCCTCAGAGGTCTGAGTGTGAGTGTGATGGTTGTTGGTCTCAGTGTCGTCCTGTGATAGATTAATGACCTGCCCTGAGTGTAACCCCGCCTCTCACCTGAACTCAGCTGTGATTGGCTCCAGCTTCACCCACCACCCTGATGGATAAACAGAATAGATATTTCACCATCACATGTGGTACAAATAAATCAGTCACTTGTTAAATACTACTGTATCATTATCCCTAGGATTATTATTATTGATTTTCTGTAATTAATTCGGCTCGAACCACTGAACCCAGAACCTTTGTTCAAACTTTGTTGTATAGCTCGTAAATGACGCTTGTGCTATATTATTTTCATCTTGATATTCCACCCACGTCCCTCACACACACACACACACACACACACACACACACACACACACACACACACACACACACACACACACACCCCAGTGGGAATTCTTCAAACTGATCCCATATTTTTCTGATTTGTGGTTGGAGTTCATTTTCAAAATAATACATCCAAACTTATGAGTCATGTTCAGGACCATACCTTGTTTCATTCCTGCTCTCTGTTTTTTTATCCCTCACTTTTCCTTTTATTGGCTTCAGTTTGTCTGTTTGTCTGTTTGTAATTTTACATTGTTTCCTTTGCCAACACTAATATTTCCTACAGGAAATGCAAATATCACTGTTTTATGAATAATAATAATAATAATAATAATAATAATAATAATAATAATAATAATAATGCTGTATTTGTTAATTAAAGGTCGTATTATTGCCATTATTGTCAGAATTATATTTACTTATTATACCATTATTCTTATCGTCGTTCTTGTTACTATTTTTATTAAAATTGTTTTGTTTGTTTTGTTTATTATTATTGTCTGTGTCATGTTGTTGTTGTTGTAATTATTATTAATATCATTGGGTGTTTGTTTCTCAGTACTGTTTTATTATTAATGAGGTTCTTTATGACATTATTGTTATTATTATTATTATTATTATTATTATTATTATTATTAATTTATTTATTTTTAAAGTTGGTCATATTGTTCTCCTTGTTATTATTTTTGGTTTTATTTTATTTTCATTGTTATTATTGGTATTAAAGTTGGCATTAAAATTGTGGTTATTGTTAGTATTAAAATTTATATTATCTTATTATTGGTCAGGTTGTTTTTGTTGTCATTATGTTTTATTATTAATAATATTAATACAAGATTCTTCTTCTTCTTCTTCTTCTTCTCCTTCTTCTTCTTCTTCTTCTTCTTATTATTATTATTATTATTGCTGCTGCTGTTGTCATTTTACTTGTCTTATTCATTATTTATTATTGTTATTATTGTGTTGTTATTTATTGTTGCTATTCTTGCATCCAAACTTTTTTCCTCGAGTACTGTTCTACATGCCAAAGCGCTCTCTCTCTCTCTCTCTCTCTCTCTCTCTCTCTCTCTCTCTCTCCCCCTCTCTGTGTGTGTGTGTGTGTGTGTGTGTGTGTGTGTGTGTGTGTGTGTGTGAGAGAGAGAGAGAGAGAGAGAGAGAGAGAGAGAGAGAGAGAGATAGTGTGTGTCAGAGAGGGAGCTCGTGCCTCAGTACACTTGGAGCTCGGTGTGTGTTCCGGACGTTTGCGCGCGCTCCGTGATTTCAGTCTACATTTCTCCGCGTGTCTGCACCGTGTACGGGTGTGTGTGTGTGTGTGTGTGTGTGTGTGTGCGCGCGTGCGCGTGCGTGTCGGTGTGTATGAATGAGTCCGGTGTGGTCAGAACGCCGCGCGCTGTATTTATTCTCCGCTCCGGTTCTCCGCGCGCTCGGAGAGGTGAGTGATGCTGCTTCAAAACTCTGCTTTATTCACACACACACACACACACACACACACACACACACACACACACACACACTCGGTTTGAGTGAATTCTTGGTGTAAATAAACTCTTTAATAGGTTTTATTTGATCCTGAGCTGTGGATGAAGCGCGTGCACGAGACGCTGCTGGGAGAAAAAGTTGTTTCAGGTTTTTAAAACTTCACCAAACAATTTGTTTCTAATTTCGTTTATTTGGCGACTTTTTTCCGAACCGAAATCACACAGATAGAGAGTTCAGTTTTCATCTGAAAAACAAACACACGGAGGAAAAAAAGGGGGAAAAAGTTCAACAAAAAATTAACAACAGAAAAGAGCAGGTTTAATGATCGGGAGCGCGCGCAGGAGAGCCATGCAGATGTGCGCAAGCATTTCGGGTCTTTGATCTCCGGCTCTTCCTCTGTTCTTCATCCTGGAGATGAAAATGTTCTTATGTTCTTCACCTCCTCATGGACTCTCCTCTCCTCACTGACTCTCCTCTCCTCCACCTCCTCACTGACTCTCCTCTCCTCCACCTCCTCTGACTCTCCTCCACCTCCTCACTAACTCTCCTCTCCTCCACCTCCTCACTGACTCTCCTCTCCTCCACCTCCTCACTGACTCTCCTCTCCTCCACCTCCTCACTGACTCTCCTCTCCTCCACCTCCTCAATGACTCTCCTCTTCTCCACCTCCTCACTGACTCTCCTCTTCTCCACCTCCTCACTGACTCTCCTCTCCTCCACCTCCTCTGACTCTCCTCCACCTCCTCACTAACTCTCCTCTCCGCCACCTCCTCACTAACTCTCCTCTCCTCCACCTCCTCAATGACTCTCCTCTTCTCCACCTCCTCACTGACTCTCCTCCACCTCCTCACTGACTCTCCTCTTCTCCACCTCCTCACTGACTCTCCTCTCCTCCACCTCCTCTGACTCTCCTCCACCTCCTCACTAACTCTCCTCTCCGCCACCTCCTCACTAACTCTCCTCTCCTCCACCTCCTCAATGACTCTCCTCTTCTCCACCTCCTCACTGACTCTCCTCCACCTCCTCACTGACTCTCCTCTTCTCCACCTCCTCACTGACTCTCCTCTCCTCCACCTCCTCTGACTCTCCTCCACCTCCTCACTAACTCTCCTCTCCTCCACCTCCTCAATGACTCTCCTCTTCTCCACCTCCTCACTGACTCTCCTCCACCTCCTCACTGACTCTCCTCTCCTCCACCTCCTCTCTAACTCTCCTCTCCTCCACCTCCTCACTGACTCTCCTCTCCTCCACCTCCTCAAAGACTCTCCTCCACCTCCTCACTGACTCCTCTTCTCCACCTCCTCACTGACTCTCCTCTTCTCCACCTCCTCACTGACATTCCTCTTCTTCACCTCCTCACTGACTCTCCTCCACCTCCTCACTGACTTTCCTCTTTTTCACCTCCTAAGAACTCACAGCAACCTGCGCTCCATCCTGATTTACATTCACTACAACCGTATCTCTCTCTCTCTCTCTCTCTCTCTCTCTCTCTCTCTCACTCTCTCTCTCTCTCTCTCTCTCTCTCTCTCTCTCCGCATGTGTTTGGCATCTCTCTCTCTCTCTCTCTCTCTCTCTTTCTGTGTGTGTGTGTGTGGCATCTCTCTCTGTCTCTCTCTCGGTTTCTCTCTCTCTGACACTTTCTGTCTCTGTCTGTCTCTGTGTGGGGGCATCTCTCTCTCTCTCTCTCTCTCTCTCTCTCTCTCTCTCTGTTTCTCTCTCTGACTCCTCCTGTCTGTCTGTCTGTCTGTCTGTCTGTCTGTCTGTCTGTGTGTGTGGGGGGGTGTCTCTCACTCTCTCTCTCTCTCTGTTTCTCTATCTCTTTCATCATTTTAGTCTGTATTTATTCTTTCTTTCTTTCTTTCTTTCTTTCTTTCTTTCTTTCTTTCTTTCTTTCTTTCTTTCTTTCTTTCTTTCTTTCTCTTTATTCTGTCTTTATTCCCCATGTGTTATTTTATTTGTCCCTACAATTTGTGTTTTCTTATCATTTACTCTTTGAGATGGAGATGCTGGAAGCAGTGCAGTGTGATGAGATGGAGATGCTGTAGGAGCTGCAGTGTAATTGAGATGGAGATGTTGGAGGAGCTGCAGTGTGATGAGATGGAGATACTGTAGGAGCTGCAGTGTGTTGAGATGGAGATGTTGGAGGAGCTGTAGGGTGATGAGATGGAGATGCTGGAGGAGCTGCAGTGTGTTGAGATGGAAATGTTGGAGGAGCTGCAGTGTGTTGAGATGGAGATGTTGGAGGAACTGCAGTGTGTTGAGATGGAGATACTGGTGGAGCTGCAGTGTGATGAGATGGAGATGTTGGAGGAGCTACAGTGTGTTGAGATGGAAATGTTAGAGGAGCTGCAGTGTGTTGAGATGCAGATGTTGGAGGCTCTGCAGTGTGATGAGATTGAGATGTTGGAGGAGCTGCAGTGTGTTGAGATGGAGATGTTGGAGGAGATGCAGTGTGTTGAGAGAGATGTTGGAGGAGCTGTAGGGTGATGAGATGGAGATGCTGGAGCATCTGTAAAGTGATGAGATGGAGATGTTTGAGGAGCTGTAGAGAGATGAGATGGAGATGTTGGAGGAGCTGCAGTGTATTGAGATGGAGATGTTGGAGGAGCTGTAGAGTGATGAGATGAAGATGTTGGAGGCACTGCAGTATGATGAGATGGAGATGTTGGAGGAGCTGCAGTGTATTGAGAGAGATGTTGGAGGAGCTGTAGGGTGATGAGATGGAGATGCTGGAGCAGCTGTAAAGTGATGAGATGGAGATGCTAGAGGAGCTGTAGAGAGATGAGATGGAGATGTTGGAGGAGCTGCAGTGTATTGAGATGGAGATATTGGAGACGCTGTAGTGTGACGAGATGGAGATGTTGGAGGCGCTGCATTTTGACAAGATGGAGATGTTGGAGGAGCTGCAGTGTGATGAGATGGAGATGTTGGAGGAGCTGCAGTATGATGAGATGGAGTTGTTGGACGCGCTGCAGTGTGATGAGATGGAGATGCGGGAGGAGCTGCAGTATGATGAGATGAAGATGTTGGAGGTGCTGCAGTATGATGAGATTGAGATATTGGAGGAGCTGTAGGGTGATGAGATGGAGATGCTGGAGGAGCTGTAGGGTGATGAGATGGAGATGCTGGAGGAGCTATAGAGTGATGAGATGGAGATGTTGAAGGAGCTGTAGGGTGAAGAGATGGAGATGCTGGAGGAGCTGTAGTGTGATGAGATGGAGATGTTGGAGGAGCTGCAGTGTATTGAGATAGAGATGTTGGAGGAGCTGTAGGGTGATGAGATGGAGATGTTGGAGGTGCTGCAGTGTGTTGAGATGGAGATATTGGAGGTGCTGTAGTGTGAAGAGATGGAGATGTTGGAGGTGCTGCAGTGTGATGAGATGGAGATGTTAGAGGAGCTGCAGTGTGATGAGATGGAGATGTTGGAGGAGCTGCAGTATGACGAGATGGAGTTGTTGGAGGTGCTGCAGTGTGATGAGATGGAGATGTTGGAGGAGCTGCAGTATGATGAGATGGAGTTGTTGGAGGCGCTGCAGTGTGATGAGATGTAGATGCTGGAGGAGCTGCAGTATGATAAAATGAAGATGTTGGAAGAGCTGCAGTATGATGAGATGGAGATGTTGGAGGAGCTGCAGCATGTTGAGATGGAGATGTTGGAGGAGCTGTAGGGTGATGAGATGGAGATGTTGGAGGCTCTGCAGTGTGATGAGATGGAGATGTTTGAGTCGCTGCAGTGTGTTGACATGGAGATGTTGGAGGAACTGCAGTGTGTTGAGATGGAGATACTGGTGGAGCTGCAGTGTGATGAGATGGAGATGTTGGAGGAGCTGCAGTGTGTTGAGATGCAGATGTTGGCGGCTCTGCAGTGTGATGAGATGGAGATGTTGGAGGAGCTGCAGTGTGTTGAGATGCAGATGTTGGAGGCTCTGCAGTGTGACGAGATTGAGATGTTGGAGGAGCTGTAGGGTGATGAGATGGAGATGTTGGAGGCGCTGCAGTGTGACGAGATGGAGATATTGGAGACGCTGTAGTGTGATGAGATGGAGATGTTGGAGGCACTGCAGTGTGACGAGATGCAGATGTTGGAGGTGCTGCAGTGTGATGAGATGGAGATGTTGGTGGTGCTGCAGTGTGTTGAGATGGAGATACTGGAGGCGCTGCAGTGTATTGAGATGGAGATGTTGGAGGAGCTGCAGTGTGATGAGATGGAGATGTTGGAGGTGCTGCAGTGTGTTGAGATGGAGATGCTGGAGGCGCTGCAGTGTATTGAGATGGAGATGTTGGAGGAGCTGCAGTATGATGAGATGGAGATGTTGGAGGAGCTGCAGTATGATGAGATGGAGATGTTGGAGGAGCTGCAGTGTGTTGAGATGCAGATGTTGGAGGCTCTGCAGTGTGATGAGATTGAGATGTTGGAGGAGCTGCAGTGTGTTGAGATGGAGATGTTGGAGGCTCTGCAGTGTGACGAGATTGAGATGTTGGAGGAGCTGTAGGGTGATGAGATGGAGATGTTGGAGGCGCTGCAGTGTGACGAGATGGAGATATTGGAGACGCTGTAGTGTGATGAGATGGAGATGTTGGAGGAGCTGTAGGGTGATGAGATGGAGATGTTGGAGGCGCTGCAGTGTGACGAGATGGAGATATTGGAGACGCTGCAGTGTGACGAGATGCAGATGTTGGAGGTGCTGCAGTGTGATGAGATGGAGATGTTGGAGGTGCTACAGTGTGTTGAGATGGAGATACTGGAGGCGCTGCAGTGTATTGAGATGGAGATGTTGGAGGAGCTGCAGTATGATGAGATGGAGATGTTGAAGGAGCTGCAGTGTGTTGAGACGGAGATGTTGGAGGCGCTGCAGTGTATTGAGATGGAGATGTTGGAGGAGCTGCAGTATGATGAGATGGAGATGTTGGAGGAGCTGCAGTATGATGAGATGGAGATGTTGAAGGAGCTGCAGTGTGTTGAGATGGAGATGCTGGAGGCGCTGCAGTGTATTGAGATGGAGATGTTGGAGGAGCTGCAGTATGATGAGATGGAGATGTTGGAGGAGCTGCAGTATGATGAGATGGAGATGTTGGAGGAGCTGCAGTGTGTTGAGATGGAGATGGAGGTGCTGCAGCGTGTTGAGATGGAGATGTTGGAGGTGCTGCATTGTGTTGAGATGGAGAAGTTGGAGGAGCTACAGTGTGTTGAGATGGAGATGTTGAAGGAGCTGCAGTATGATGAGATGAAGATGTTGGAGGAGCTGCATTGTGATGAGATGGAGATGTTGGAGGCGCTATAGAGTGATGAGATGGAGATGTTGAAGGAGCTGTAGGGTGAAGAGATGGAGATGCTGGAGGAGCTGTAGTGTGATGAGATGGAGATGTTGGAGGAGCTGCAGTGTATTGAGATAGAGATGTTGGAGGAGCTGTAGGGTGATGAGATGGAGATGTTGGAGGTGCTGCAGTGTGTTGAGATGGAGATATTGGTGGTGCTGTAGTGTGAAGAGATGGAGATGTTGGAGGTGCTGCAGTGTGACGAGATGGAGATGTTAGAGGAGCTGCAGTGTGATGAGATGGAGATGTTGGAGGAGCTGCAGTATGACGAGATGGAGTTGTTGGAGGTGCTGCAGTGTGATGAGATGGAGATGTTGGAGGAGCTGCAGTATGATGAGATGGAGTTGTTGGAGGCGCTGCAGTGTGATGAGATGGAGATGCTGGAGGAGCTGCAGTATGATAAAATGAAGATGTTGGAAGAGCTGCAGTATGATGAGATGGAGATGTTGGAGGAGCTGCAGCGTGTTGAGATGGAGATGTTGGAGGAGCTGTAGGGTGATGAGATGGAGATGTTGGAGGCTCTGCAGTGTGATGAGATGGAGATGTTTGAGTCGCTGCAGTGTGTTGACATGGAGATGTTGGAGGAACTGCAGTGTGTTGAGATGGAGATACTGGTGGAGCTGCAGTGTGATGAGATGGAGATGTTGGAGGCGCTGCAGTGTGATGAGATGGAGATGTTGGAAGCGCTGCAGTGTGACGAGATGGAGATATTGGAGATGCTGTAGTGTGATGAGATGGAGATGTTGGAGGCGCTGCAGTGTGACGAGATGCAGATGTTGGAGGTGCTGCAGTGTGATGAGATGGAGATGTTGGAGGTGCTGCAGTGTGTTGAGATGGAGATACTGGAGGCGCTGCAGTGTATTGAGATGGAGATGTTGGAGGAGCTGCAGTATGATGAGATGGAGATGTTGGAGGAGCTGCAGTGTGTTGAGACAGAGATGTTGGAGGCGCTGCAGTGTGTTGAGATGGAGATGCTGGAGGCGCTGCAGTGTATTGAGATGGAGATGTTGGAGGAGCTGCAGTATGATGAGATGGAGATGTTGGAGGAGCTGCAGTGTGTTGAGATGCAGATGTTGGAGGCTCTGCAGTGTGACGAGATTGAGATATTGGAGGAGCTGTAGGGTGATGAGATGGAGATGTTGGAGGCGCTGCAGTGTGACGAGATGGAGATATTGGAGACGCTGTAGTGTGATGAGATGGAGATGTTGGAGGCGCTGCAGTGTGACGAGATGCAGATGTTGGAGATGCTGCAGTGTGATGAGATGGAGATGTTGGAGGTGCTACAGTGTGTTGAGATGGAGATACTGGAGGCGCTGCAGTGTATTGAGATGGAGATGTTGGAGGAGCTGCAGTATGATGAGATGGAGATGTTGGAGGAGCTGCAGTGTGTTGAGACGGAGATGTTGGAGGCGCTGCAGTGTGTTGAGATGGAGATGCTGGAGGCGCTGCAGTGTATTGAGATGGAGATGTTGGAGGAGCTGCAGTATGATGAGATGGAGATGTTGGAGGAGCTGCAGTGTGTTGAGATGGAGATGGAGGTGCTGCAGCGTGTTGAGATGGAGATGTTGGAGGTGCTGCATTGTGTTGAGATGGAGAAGTTGGAGGAGCTACAGTGTGTTGAGATGGAGATGTTGAAGGAGCTGCAGTATGATGAGATGAAGATGTTGGAGGAGCTGCAGTGTGATGAGATGGAGATGTTGGAGGCGCTGCAGTGCGTTGAGATGGAGATGTTGGAGTAGCTGTAGGGTGATGAGATGGAGATGTTGCAGGTGCTGCAGTGTCTTGAGATGGAGATGTTGGAGGAGCTTAGGGTGATGAGCTGGGGATGTTGGAGGAGCTGTAGGGTGATGAGATGGAGATGTTGGAAGAGCTGCAGTGGGTTCAGTCATAAAGTTGAGATATATACAGTAGTAAAATATGCAGGACGAGTCGAGCGAACAGAGAGACACTAAAACTGCAGGAGGTCAAACTGACCGGCTCTGAATGTGCAACTCTTTATATTTATTTTTTATTATTTTATTTTGCTGACACTGAAACTTCCTGTTTATCTGGAAACTTTATAAAATTATATTTATTCTCATAGTAGTAGATATGGAGAGTTCCATTATTACAGTTTTTCTGATTGATTAGGCACAGTTTTTGAAACCTTCGGCTATTTTTGCAAAACTCTTCACACAAATCGCAAAACCTTACATCCAATTCGCAAAACATCATAGATTACTTGCAAAAGCAAACACTTTTTGCTAAACTGTTAACACTGTTAACAAAATGGTATTTTTGTACACAACAGTACACGCAACGCATAACATTAATAAGCACACGAAGCAACAACTGAACACTGACAGTAAGAATGGAAAACACATCTGGCTTTTGCTTTCTCTGTGCACAAGGTAGTCTGTCAGTTTGAGGTCATACTTTTTGTTATGGTTCTGTACGCGTAAACACACAGGGATCCAAATTTCAAGTATTTTCAAGTATTTTTATTCAAGGTGTTTACTGTATTTGCTGTAAACACATCAAAACAAACATAAGTGATAAGTGTTTTTACATACAGTTATTTCACAGAGAGGAAAAAAAAACAAAAAAAACTCAGTCGTGTTGTCTCTCTGGGTCCAGCCACAAGATTTCGTCAACATCGCATGCAATGTCTTCAAGTCCAAGGCACCGAGGAAAATACCTCTTGGAGTGTCGTATCCAGGCCTGACATGACGCCTGGTCAATATCCCCACATGCCTCCTCCATTGCCTGTAAAAGGGCTATACGTTGATGGGGATGACGGTCATAGACCTTCCAGCGCCAGGCAGAGAAGAACTCTTCAATAGGGTTCAGGAAGGGAGAGTATGGGGGGATGTCGAGTAGAGCGAAGAGTGGGTGATCTGTAAACCATTCGCGGACCAAAGCAGCCCTATTAAAATGAACATTGTCCAATATGATGACATACCTGGTGTGCTCTGGTCTCTGAACATCAGTGAACATGTGATGTAAGGTGTCCAGGAATGTAATAATGTGTGCAGTGTTATATGGGCCCAGGGTTGCATGATGGTCAACACCATTTTGACTTATAGCTGCACAGAGTTATGTTGCCACCGTGTTGTCCTGGGACATTGACTATGGCACGGTGTCCAATAATGTTCCTGCCACGTCTCCTCGTTTTAGTAAGGTTGAAACCTGCCTCATCTACAAAAATCAGCCCATGACCCATGGCATCTGCAGCTAGCTCCATCACTCTCTGGAAAAGACAAAACAAATTCAGCACAGCAGGCCCAAGCACAGCACTACAGAATGTACTTCCAGATCCAGCACCAATGATACTATAGCTTACCTGCACATATTCATATCGCAGTTGTTTTACACGTTCACTGTTTCTTTCAAAAGGGACTCTGTAGATTCGTTTCATTCTGATTCTGTTGCGGGCAAGTACACGAGACAATACAGAAATGCTCACACTGTTTATGTCTTGAAAGGTGGTGTCATCCTCTATTATGTATGCGCTGCTGTATTTCTCGTAGTCTTATGGAATTATTTGCAGTGACCATATTGACTATATGAGTCTCCTGTTCTGCAGTGAACATTCTTCCTCTGCCCCCAGCTGCTGGATGTCTAGCAATTCTGTAAAGTAACAATTTCAGTATTTTTACGTGCATGGTCTTGTTGTGTTTCTCATTAGAGTATGGCAGTGCTACAAAACTTAGTGTAAAGTGACTGAACTAACCGATTCTCATTTTGAAATGTCCTTATGATGCTCGCTACAGCGTAGCGGCTCAAGTTAGGCTGAACCCGTTGGCCAGCTTCCTTCAAGGTCATTCCATGGTTGATAACATGGTCCACTATTGTAGCTCTGATGTCATCAGTAATTCTATTTCTTACTCTCCTTCCTGGGCGGCACGGTGGTGTAGTGGTTAGCGCTGTCGCCTCACAGCAAGAAGGTCCTGGGTTCGAGCCCCGTGGCCGGCGAGGGCCTTTCTGTGCGGAGTTTGCATGTTCTCCCCGTGTCCGCGTGGGTTTCCTCCGGGTGCTCCGGTTTCCCCCACAGTCCAAAGACATGCAGGTTAGGTTAACTGGTGACTCTAAATTGACCGTAGGTGTGAATGTGAGTGTGAATGGTTGTCTGTGTCTATGTGTCAGCCCTGTGATGACCTGGTGACTTGTCCAGGGTGAACCCCGCCTTTCGCCCGTAGTCAGCTGGGATAGGCTCCAGCTTGCCTGCGACCCTGTAGAAGGATAAAGCGGCTACAGATAATGAGATGAGATGAGATGACTCTCCTTCCTCCTTCAACTCCACGTCCTCTTCCTCGACCTCCTCTAATTCTCACTCTTCCTGCTCCCTCCATTATACTCCACACCGACAGCTTACCTGTGGCTTATTTATAGTGCTCAGGCTGATTGCAAAGTGAACTAATTATCTAAAACTGTTTCCGCATGTGACAGTGTGGCCAGACAGTTGGCCAAATAGTGTAAATAATAGCCATAAAATTTGGAAGTTGAGTGTAAAGCAGTGAGTTGTGTTTACAGTTCTGCAAAAGGTGTGCTGTGCAGTGGATTGTACTTACACTTTTGCAAAGTGTGTGTTACAAAATTACAAACTCAGTGCAAAGCAGGGTTTGTGCTTTTAGTTTTGCGAACTCAGTGAGTGGTTTTGCGATAGATATTACTAGTTTTAGAAATTGTGCTACAAGAATCACCGTTAGAGTTTAAGCATTCAGAAAAAACTGTATTATCTCATCTCATTATCTGTAGCCGCTTTATCCTGTTCTACAGGGTCGCAGGCGAGCTGGATCCTATCCCAGCTGACTACGGGCGAAAGGCGGGGTACACCCTGGACAAGTCGCCAGGTCATCACAGGGCTGACACATAGACACAGACAACCATTCACACTCACATTCACACCTACGCTCAATTTAGAGTCACCAGTTAACCTAACCTGCATGTCTTTGGACTGTGGGGGAAACCGGAGCACCCGGAGGAAACCCACGCGGACACGGGGAGAACATGCAAACTCCGCACAGAAAGGCCCTCGCCGGCCCCGGGGCTCGAACCCGGACCTTCTTGCTGTGAGGCGACAGCGCTAACCACTACACCACCGTGCCGAAAAACTGCATTATTATTATTATTATTAGGCAGCACAGTGGTGTAGTGGTTAGCGCTGTCGCCTCACAGCAAGAAGGTCCGGGTTTGAGCCCCGTGGCCGGCGAGGGCCTTTCTGTGCGGAGTTTGCATGTTCTCCCCGTGTCCGCGTGGGTTTCCTCCGGGTGCTCCGGTTTCCCCCACAGTCCAAAGACATGCAGGTTAGGTTAACTGGTGACTCTAAATTGAGCGTAGGTGTGAATGTGAGTGTGAATGGTTGTCTGTGTCTATGTGTCAGCCCTGTGATGACCTGGCGACTTGTCCAGGGTGTACCCCGCCTTTCGCCCGTAGTCAGCTGGGATAGGCTCCAGCTCGCCTGCGACCCTGTAGAACAGGATAAAGCGGCTACAGATAATGAGATGAGATTATTATTATTATTATTATTATTATTATTATTATTAAAGGTTTGATATTAGACATTTATTTGTATCATGACAGCAAATATGTAACTTATTAATACACAATGACAACAACAACAACAACAACAACAACATAATCATAATAATAATAATAATAAAGAGAGTGGAACTCTCTCTGTGTGGTGTTGTGTTATGTTACACTGTGTAGTTGTATATTTGCATGATTGTGTGTAGTTGTGTATTACTCTGTGTGTAGTTGTATAGTTGTGTGTTACTCTGTGTGTATTTCTCTAGTTGTGGGTTACATTATGTGTATTTGTGTATTACTCTGTATGTAGTTGTGTGTTAGTCTTTGTGTAATTTTGTGTTCCTCTGTGTGTAGATGTGCAGTTGTGTGTTACACTGTGTAGTTGTGTATTTGTTTTACACTGTGTGTAGTTGTGTAGTTGTGTGTTACGTTGTGTGCAATTGTGTAGTTGTGTGTTACTCTGTGTGTAGTTGTGCAGTTGTGTTTTGCTGTGTGTAGCTGTGTATTTGTGTGTTACATTGTGTGCAATTGTCTAGTTGTGTGTTACACTGTGTAGTTGTGTAGTTGTGTTACATTGTGTGTAGTTGTGTGTTACACTGTGTGTCACTGTCTAGTTGTGTGTTACTCTGTGTGTAGATGTGTGCTCCTATGTGTGTAGTTGTGTATTTGTGTTAGTCTGTGTGTAGTTGTGTGTTACTCTGTGTGTAGATGTGTGCTCCTATGTGTTTAGTTGTGTATTTGTGTTAGTCTGTGTGTAGTTGTGTGTTACTCTGTGTGTAGATGTGTGCTCCTATGTGTGTAGTTGTGTATTTGTGTTAGTCTGTGTGTAGTTGTGTGTTACTCTGTGTGTAGATGTGTGCTCCTATGTGTGTAGTTGTGTAGTTGTGTTACTCTGTGTGTAGTTGTGTGTTACTCTGTGTGTAGATGTGTGTTCCTATGTGTTTAGTTGTGTATTTGTGTTAGTCTGTGTGTAGTTGTGTGTTACTGTGTGTGTAGATGTGTGCTCCTATGTGTGTATTTGTGTATTTGTGTTAGTCTGTGTGTAGTTGTGTGTTACTCTGTGTGTAGATGTGTGCTCCTATGTGTGTAGTTGTGTATTTGTGTTACACTGTGTGTAGTTGTGTGTTACTCTGTGTGTAGATGTGTGCTCCTATGTGTGTAGTTGTATATTTGTGTTACTCTGTGTGTAGATGTGTGTTCCTATGTGTTTAGTTGTGTATTTGTGTTAGTCTGTGTGTAGTTGTGTGCAGAGGTGGAAAAACTGGATTGACAAAGTAAAAGTCCTGCTTAGGTTTTCCTTCTGCCTGTGCTCTCAACACAGGTGATTTCACCAATGAGCTCATCAACCTGGCTTAGGGGATGTGGTAATTAGGATCAGCTGGTTTATTGAATTGGCTGGAGCAAAAATGTGGCAGGGTTTTTACTTTCTGCACCCGGGTTTTTCCACCTCTGGTTGTGTGTTACTCTGTGTGTAGATGTGTGCTCCTATGTGTGTAGTTGTGTAGTTGTGTTACTCTGTGTGTAGTTGTGTAGTTGTGTTACTCTGTGTGTAGTTGTGTGTTACTCTGTGTGTAGTTGTGTGTTACTCTGTGTGTAGATGTGTGCTCCTATGTGTGTAGTTGTGTAGTTGTGTTACTCTGTGTGTAGTTGTGTAGTTGTGTTACTCTGTGTGTAGTTGTGTGTTACTCTGTGTGTAGTTGTGTGTTACTCTGTGTGTAGATGTGTGCTCCTATGTGTGTAGTTGTGTGTTACTCTGTGTGTAGATGTGTGTTACACTGTGTGTAGTTGTGTGTTACTCTGTGTGTAGATGTGTGCTCCTATGTGTGTAGTTGTATATTTGTGTTAGTCTGTGTGTAGTTGTGTGTTACTCTGTGTGTAGATGTGTGCTCCTATGTGTGTAGTTGTGTATTTGTGTTACTCTGTGTGTAGTTGTGTGTTACTCTGTGTGTAGATGTGTGCTCCTATGTGTGTAGTTGTGTATTTGTGTTACTCTGTGTGTAGTTGTGTGTTACTCTGTGTGTAGATGTGTGCTCCTATGTGTGTAGTTGTGTATTTGTGTTACTCTGTGTGTAGTTGTGTGTTACTCTGTGTGTAGATGTGTGCTCCTATGTGTGTAGTTGTATATTTGTGTTAGTCTGTGTGTAGTTGTGTAGTTGTGTTCCTCTGTGTGTAGTTTGGTATTTGTGTGTTAGTCTGTGTAGTTATGTGTTACACCATGGACTCTTGATTCTGTCACTAACATCACTGTTTTTTTTCCCCACAGATGTGTGTGAGCGGATGATCCACGTGTAGACGCACGTCTGCTCTCTCTCTCTCTCTCTCTCTCTCTCTCTCTCTCTCTCTCTCAGCAGAAATGGACCTCCACCGTGCAGCTTTCAAGTTGGAGAGCTCCTCGTATGTGCCAAACTCCATGTCTTCACCCGCCCTCATGGTCCTGGCGTCGACGCCTGAATCCGATCGTGACCCCTCTGTTGTTCCTTGCCAGACCTCGCGTCCGTTCGGCGTTCCGGTCTCTCTGGAAAAAGACCTGCACCTCCCGTTCCCCAGTGGCTCGTACACCTTTTCCTCTGTGTACCAGAGGCAGGGAGGCTTCACGCCCCGGGACTTCCCTGCCTCTCTGCTCCACCTGCATCCACAGTTCACTCCAGCTCCACTGAGCATGCTCGGGCACGGAGCAGTGGGAGCGTTCCGGCCGTTCTCTTCCACAAATGAGGACAGAGACACAGGGATTTATCATTCCGCCTTCCTGCCCACCAAGAGGCTGAAGGGAGGCCCGGAGCCGGACACGTCGCCTCGTCTGTGCTACACGGTCACTGAAGGGAAGGAGTTCGAATTCAGGGTCAACCAACTGCCCTCCGGGTCTCCCGGTGCCCTAAAAGCAGCTGAGGATTCTGGGAAAAAGAGGTTCAGCATGTCAGGGCTGCTGGTGGACGCCGAGGCCTCATGTAGCCCCGAGGAACAGAAGGACGGCTGTAAGTCTGTGATATCGTCACTCTCACATGTACACATGAGTGGAACACGTTTCTCTAACAGCAGCTCGCGTGGACAGTCGCGCAGGTTGTAATATGTAATATGTTATTGTTTCCATAGTAACAGGTCATTCACAGAAGACGCTCCAGAAATAATAAACAGATTTAAAAAAGGTGTGGAATTGAAAACTGACAATGAAGGTGAAGGTTTCTGTTCAGAGAACAGCAGGAAGGAGTCTCCAGTGTCAACACTTTGTAAATAGGAAGCTGTAATTGTTGGCAAAGTGCCGAGGTATAAGAGGAACGAAATGTTTCGACAGGACGTGCTGTTACATTCATCTTCGTTATCTTCATCATCTCCATCACCCTGTCGTTGATGATTTTCCTGAGCATTCTTTTCCGCATGTATACACCAGCGCTATCTGTCAGCTCATAATCTGTTGCATGGTTACTAACGTTGAAACAAACTCCATCACAGCTGAAAATATCAGACAGCAGACGTGACCTTTGGATGACTTTTCACAAAACCAGACTTTGTAATTAGTGAAAGATGAAGTTCATAACGTCTGCTGTCTTGTGGTTTATGATTCAGAAACAGAAAATCCTGTTCCTTTCATTTCAACAGCATTTTCATTGTTTAAAAAAAAAATCAGCGTATGAAAATAATCATGTTTGGGTTTTTTTTTCTTTTATTGGCGAAATGAGTGCTTTTAAAGTAACGGCCCCATAGAGACCAGAACTGCATCTCGTTTTTCATTCAGGGTTTAATATCACTTTTGTACACACGTGTGTTTAATTCGGAGCTCGTAAGCATTAGCATGAACTAGAATCATTTTATGACGTCATGCTTTTTTCTTGAATCCCTGTGAAGTTCAAACACGCAAGTGTAGCTGAGCCGTAGTATTGTATATCATTATGGTATGTCATTGTACAGTACTTGTAATGATCGTTTGCGCTCAGAATCATGAATCATCTGGAAAACGTGGGAGATGCGCAAATCAGCCCCAAGACAACACGTCAGTGCTAACGAGCAGGTGAGGCTGCGCTTTACACCTCCAGCTCAACACATCGCCCCCGCACCTTCCATCCTTTTTTGATTTTGTTGAAAAATGAGTAGGAGGGACTGTCAGGCGAACGCGGAAACGCTCGTCATTTCGCTCTGTAATTGGCTGCGCCGAGTGTTTGGGCGGGAAAGAGAGAGACAGATCCTCTGGCGAGCGTGGAGGGGAAAAAGTTTCGGCTGCGTTCCACATGAAAGCAGAACGCTGTGAGGGCTGGATGAGGAGCGATGGATTAGATACGTGTGTCAATGGGAAAAATAATAATGACTGACATGGATATGGGAGAGAAACCCACATATTAAGTCTTCAGAAGTGAAGCATTCGGAGAGAAAAGTTTGAATTGTTTTGCCTCCATTAGCCTACGCTGCTGTACACCTACACCCTTCCGAGTGACATTCCCATCCCATATCCCATCCCTGCGCTAAGGAAATACTTCACCCTGAAATCTTACTACGACTGATTAATCTTACTATTACTTTACAATAACACATAGCTAGTCAGGATCAGTTTGTCACTCTGTTGTGCTAATTATGCTAACTATGCTAACATCACTGGAAATAGCTATGAGGACACCAACATCTGGACCAGGGCTCTCAAGTTTTGAAGTCAGTTCAGAGTGAGATTTTGTCGGGAAGGGCAGGGGTGGTGTTGGTGAGGGGTGTTGGCGGTGGCACACAGGGGGGTGGAGGAGGACGGCGGGGGGTGGGGGAGGACGGGGGTGGGGGGTTATGATTGGTGTTGTGTTGTAAGTGTTAGTGGCAGATTTTGAGGCCTTCAGTACGGGGGTAGGGGGCTCCCACTTGAAACCCAGTGGTTCCAGGCCTGCCATTTTAACAGCCATGATTGAGGAGAGAGTTCTGTCAAGGGCAATGTGTAAACAGAAGCGTGTAACGATCTACTACTATATCTGTGTATTTTGCAGTTTGGCAAGTACCCAGTAAAGGAAGAGATTAAAAAAAAAATCACACTGAGTTTTCATTCAAGTGTGCAACACTAGGACTAAAAACAGGTGTCAAAAATAGCTGTTGAAATTAGCAAGGATTCAAGATTGAAGTGGCGAGACAAGCTCACAGACTCTGGGCAAACTGATAGTTAACATTATTAGCTGGAGACAATATTCCCCAACATCAGCTTTCATTATTTTTGTGATGCAAGTACTAATTTCGTTCAGGAAATACAAAATCATGAGATGATTTACTGTACTGTAGGCTACTCATTGAATAGCAGTGGCGGCTGGTAGTCTTTCAAACAGGGGAGGCTGGTCGGTTACGATATTTCCAGATTTTAAAAGAAAAAACACATCAATTTTGCCCATACTCTTGCCTCTGATCTGGCTGATTGTTGGCAGGGTCACAAACTGTGAAATAACAGGTTCTTTTGGCTCATTAGCCTACTGTCCAATATACATGATGGTGGTGTTGGGGGGTATATTTTAACATTTTATATTTTAAAATTGTGGCATGTTGTTTAAAAATTGATCATTATTGAAAGCAGCTCTTTGTCAGGAACCTCAGCAGTAACAGCAGAGTGTTCTGGAATAGGCACAAGCACTGACCTTGGGGAGCCAAACATAGAGCTGGGGGCCACACATTTCATTCAATGACACTTTCCCTATATTTTACTTATTTTGACTGAGAAATGTTTTATTGACAATTTTGATAACCCTTCACTTTTAATCCAGGTCTGTAGTGTGAAATGTTCTCGGCTGTGTTTTTGTTTAAAAATCTCATCTCATCTCATCTCATCTCATCTTCTCTAGCCGCTTTATCCTTCTACAGGGTCGCAGGCGAGCTGGATCCTATCCCAGCTGACTACGGGCGAAAGGCGGGGTACACCCTGGACAAGTCGCCAGGTCATCACAGGGCTGACACATAGACACAGACAACCATTCACACTCACATTCACACCTACGCTCAATTTAGAGTCACCAGTTAACCTAACCTGCATGTCTTTGGACTGTGGGGGAAACCGGAGCACCCGGAGGAAACCCACGCGGACACGGGGAGAACATGCAAACTCCGCACAGAAAGGCCCTCGCCGACCACGGGGCTCGAACCCGGACTTTCTTGCTGTGAAGCGACAGTGCTAACCACTACACCACCGTGCTGCCTTGTTTAAAAATGTTTTCCAAATTGTAGCTGTGTTTAATTCATATCCAGAAAAATATATATTCCAATATAATATACTCAGCATAAACATTTTAAATAGATTCTATATTTTTGGTCCATCCATGACATATTACTAAAGTAGCCTATTTACTGTTGTTGATGTGGGTCACTTGCTGTTAGCCAATTCACTTTCTCATACCAGGAGAGCTGAAAGGAACGAGTATTATTCCCTACCTTTTTCACCAAGTCAATTTGAGGCGTTGGTCTACCCTGCTCTTTAATTTTAATTTTTTCCTCGAAAGGAAGCCTGGCAAATGGCTTCGCCAAAATTAAATCAGCAATGCTTGGCATCCGTGCGCAGCTTTCTTGCTAGCTGACTAGCCCCCTCAAGTTCAAGTTCAGTCACTCAAATAAACGAAATTTCTGGAACTAAGATAGCAAACTTGACAACACTATATTTACACTTTATTTACAATGAAAATATATACAAACTAAAAAAGCTGGTAGAAACCGTATGTAATGAATGAAATCGAAATGTAAGCTGATCTCTTACAATACACCACAGCACTTGCGAATCCGCATGGGACTGAACTGAAATTCACCGCTGCCTGTCTATATTTGAAACGAGCTGTCAATCAAAGAAAATATCCGGCCGCTTTCACCAATCACCAGTCTCCTCGCGGAAAGCTTTGCCATGTCCCTCCCACTGTGAGGCTCGGAGTCCGTGGGCGGGCATTTTTGCAGTATTTGTCCAATAACCGCCTTGCATTTTGATATTGAAAGCGCAGAGCTCCCAAATGCCATTGAAGTCCACTGAGGCTGGGAGTCCGTGAGACTCCGTGGGCGGGCGTTTTCGCAGTATTTGTCCAATAATCGTCTTGCATTTTGAGATTGAAAAGCGCAGAGCTCCCAAATGCCATTGAAGTCCACTGAGGCTGGGCTGCATCGCGCTGTCACGAGGGGGAAAAACTCACGCACACATTAGGCGAACTGGGGAAAGTTATAACGGAATGATTTCGCACTGTAGTTGGGTTGAGCACATATATTTCTATGATTCTGGATCTGAAATAGCAATGTTATAACTTATAACATTGCTATTTCAGATCCAGAATTTTTAGAGGAGGCTGAGCCTCCCTCGTTGTCTTAGAGCAATCGGCCGTGTTGAATATATATGTGCAGTATAAGAATCATTGTTTATAAAATCACTTCATTTTGCTTTTACTTAAGTTATTGAACTTATTTAAATTTATTTTATTTTTATTTATTCTTTTTTAAGGACTATTTTATCTTCTATTTTTAGACATATTTGCTTCTTCCTTGATTCAGGAGCTTGGTTGCAATTTTGAATTTCCCTCCGGGGATATAAAGTAATTCTGATTCTGAATATGGCGCTCCTGCGTCGTCCAATGTGTGTCGGTCTGCACTTCACCGCATCGTCTTCTTTGGAAAGGTATTGGCCGGATCACGTAAATTTTAACCGGATACAACAATGCTATTTTTTGATTGGCTGTTGGGTAGCTACATTTCTCAATTTATTGACCAGTGTATGGCAAGCTATTTCTGAACTCTGCAGGAAACCACTTGATGCCTGCTCTTCGTCCACAGTTAAAAAATAGCGGTGGACCTTGGTGGGCAGTGTCTTAGTAATTTCTGTGCGTGAGAGATACAAGGTGTGGCGTGTGAGCGTGTGAACTGCTTGAAATGCGTGTGTCTCACGCCCAATGCGTGAGACTTGAGAGCATTGATCTGGACCTCAGTAGTTTCAGAAGGTTTTGCTATTACAGTATTGAGACTATTTGTAATATTTGCTAGTCAAAGCCGTGTGCTAGCTGCATTAACCGTTCGCTGTTCAGGTTTGGTGATAAATAAAAAAAAAAAAACTTAATTTTATTCCAATTTTAAGTTGTATTCTGTAGCACACTCAGAGTACGATGGACCTGATTGCTAGCAATAATTGATGTGTGTTCCAACACAACTACATAATCAGTTTTAGTCACTTCCTGCACCGGAACTGGATAATAATTCTTACTCCGTCTTCACACAACAGCGATTTGTTCGCCTCACTTTGCCCAAATGGCTATACACTCCCTGGCCACTTTAATAGGAACTTGTTCTTGATTCTAAGATCCCTGTTCTTGGCTGCAGGAGTGGAACCCAATGTGTTCTTCTGCTGTTGCATGCTGAGATGCTTTTCTGCTCACCACGGTTGTAAAGAGTGATTATATGAGTTACTATATCCTTCCTGGCAAAAAAGATCGAACCACCTCAAATCTGTCCATTTCCCTCTGACCCTCTCTTATCAACAAGGTGTTTGTTTCCACCCACAGAACTGTCACTCACTCACTCACTTGTTTTTTTTTTGTTTTCTGCACCATTCTGTGTAAACTCTAGAGACTGTTGTGTGTGAAAACCCCAGGAGATCAGCAGCTTCTGAAATACTCAAACCAGTCCATCTGGATCAAACCAACACCCAGACCACAGTGAGAGAAAGTCACACTGTGAGATCACAATTTTTCCCGTTCTGATGTTTGAACATTGTGAACATTAACTGAAGCTCTTGATCTGTATCTGTGGGATTTGATACATGGCCAGTGAGCGTAGGTTCCTGGCGGTTTCTCACGTAGCACCTAGCGTGATCTAGTGCAATAGCATATGCAGATAGATTAGCTAAAACTAGCTTTTACAGGTAAATTAATAAATTATATATGTTTACTGTCAATATTAAATACTTAGCAACTTCAATAGTGACATCATACACGACTAGTGTGTTTAACTTTACAGCCTGTTAGAGGATGTTACTGTGTTAATCTACGGCCCTGCAACAAAAGAAACATTACATTAATGGCATTTAGCAGACGCTCTTATCCAGAGCAACGTACAACACATCCAGAGCAGCCTGGGGAGCAGCTGGGGGTTAGGTGCCTTGCTCAAGGGCACTTCAGCCATTCCTGCTGGTGTAGGGAATCAACCCAGCAACCTTTTGGTCCGAAAGGTGCTTCTCTAACCATTAGGCCATGGTTTCCCCATGAAATGACATGAAAAAGTGAAGCAACTGGATTAAAAACAAAACTACAACTTAAAACCTGATTGGACAATTCACTAGCCTTAGCTCAAAATTGTGAATAAAAATGCAGCAAAAGAAACCCATCAGAATGTGGGTTTATCCCTCTCGAGTTACACTTTTATCTCCTGAAGCTTTCTCAGGTCTCAGCATACTTCACTGTGAGAAGACGTTTAGCTTCCTGCTGCAAGCATTATGATGTAATTACAGTGTAAACGGACGTTGTGCAGAGTCTTCACTCACCATGACAACCACGGAGCAAGTGCAGCTCCACAGCCGAGGATATATACTCCATGACCGACCCTGTGACTGGAGCATTAATATACGATAGCCAGTATGAAACAGCAGAGAGTATGCAAGTTTGTAATTTACAGCTTAAATGACATAGTCTGACATCCAGAAAGATAGAAAAGTCAGCAGTTAAAAATACAATCAGGTATGAAATACAAAAAACAGGGAATGATCAATACAACTCAGAGATTGGCAAGACTTCGCAATGAGTAGTTGAACTTGTGAAGGGGTTCTTCTCGCTTTCTTTCCTTGCTTCAGCGTTTCACTTCTTAACTCCTTCATCAAGAGGTAGCAGAGAAAGGAACCAAGAGAGGAATCTCGAACAAACATATTCACCAAATGAGATGTTCTTGTTCACTGAAGTGGAGCTTTAAAGCAGCTTAGTAACTTTATTAGTTAATTACTGATGTTTCCCAGCTCTGAATCGTACTGAATCGATTTCTAGATCAGGGACTGACGGAGGTAGGATCAAGGAATCAACAAGGCATCATTCAGAGTTTTGGGAAGCACTTACATACCATGGAGTACAAACTCTGGAAATTGAGTTCAGAGGTGGGGTGGCACAGTAGTGTAGTGGTTAGCACTGTCGCCTCACAGCAAGAAGGTTCTGGGTTTGAGCCCAGTGGTTGACGAGGGCCTTTCTCTGTGGAGTTTACATGTTCTCCCTGTGTCTGTGTGGGTTTCCTCCAGGTGCTCTGGTTTCCCCCAAAGACCTGCAGATTAGGATAATTGGTGGCTCTAAATTGACCGTGAGTGTGAATGTTTGTTTGTGTCAGCCCTGCGATAACCTGGCAACTTGTCCAGGGTGTACCCTGCCTCTCACCCATAGTCAGCTGGGATAGGCTCCAGCTTGCCTGTGACCCTGCACAGGATAATTGGTTATGGATAATGGATGGAGTTCAGAGGTCACTCTAAGAGAGTGCAACTTCTGCTGTTGGGAAATGGTATCGTCCTGTAATTCTTACTTATTCACATCCACTCATGATCTCACTATCCATTTTAACGTCTTCTTACACCACAGGTGTGTCAGATGATGTACAGCTTGACTGTAGCATCCTTTAGCAATACTTTTGATCTAGACCATCCTTAGCAGTGAGGCCCCACTCCTGTAAGTCCTGTGCAACTAGTTTTTTCCAGGTCTTGCCCCCTTTATTGCACCTTCCACCTGGGGGGCCGCGATTCTTGCAGTCGTGGTGGAACTGCGCCGCATGTAGCCAAACCACCGCAAACGCCGATACCTGAGGTCAGCATCCAGATCCAGGAGACCAAGCCTCAGATGAAGACTGCTTGAGCTTAACCCATCCTCAGGCTTTACATGACACATCCACTGCAGCATAGCTCTTTCATTCCTCTCTAGACGCCTAACGTTCTCTCTCCTAGTCAGAGGCCAGCACTCGCTCGCCTACAACAAAGCTCCCTTTTCCCTTTTTGTGGGACAGCTACAGTACAAGCTGAGAAGTTTCAGGTTTAGCATGTTCTTCCGAAGAGACTTCGACCTGCTGCTCATGCGAGGCCACAGGACACCTGAACACTTGGAAGAAAGTGCAATCTGCCCTCTTCTGCATACATCAGCGCATGTGTTTTATGATTGGCAGGAGAGAGAGCGATGCAGTGATGCCGTTCTTCCCACCCAGAGACCCAGAACACACAGATAATTTTGGCTTTTCTGTTTCTGATCTCTGACCCCCATGACCTCATGCGTTTCCTCACTGTATCAGGAAACTGATTATTATCGTTTGTTTTATGTCTGACCTCTGGGCCACGTCTCCAACCACCGTGTTATTTCAGCGCTCGTCTCTCACAACGTTCAAAAAAGTACAAAGTAAACCAACAGCTGTTTAAACACATCCTGCTTTTTTCATCCCTTTTTCAAGAGGGCAGATGTCTTCACTGGGCCGAATCATGTTTATTTCCCTTCGGGAGGTATTTTAAACGTTTGGGTCGAGCCCTGATAAAAAGCGAGAGAGAGAGCGTGGGCAAAGCCAGACAGCATGCTTTCTGCTTTCTACTGTCCACTTCACCTCTTTCTGGCTGATTCAGTGAGCACAGTGACATTCAGCTGTTTTACTCTTGAAAGTATTTATTAAAATTTTTCTTTGTATTTTGTTCTTAAAAGAGAACAAAATATTAGCATAGATTTCTCTAATGCACGAACTGTGGTTAACTAGCATCCATACTCATTAGGACATTCAGGAAATTACGGTGAAATTATCATCACAATAGCAACAAAATATCACATGTTGCAACTTCCTGTTGGACATATGGCTTGTGGAATGTTCCAAATATTCCACGGGGTGAATGTGTTCAGGTAACAAGGTTAAGTTTTTAAAGATGGTATTTTCCCTGCGGTACATTTCTAACACCTCCAACACTAGCGTCTTGTTCCAGAGGCTCTCTGACTGCACAAACTAAGGCAGGAAAGACGCACACAATATTTCCACGCTCATAAGGATGAATTTCAATCGATGCATAGCTCATACAGACTTTATCTTTTTTATAAGCATAGATTTATACAGACGGCTTGTCCAGGGTGTACCCCACCTCTCGCCCATAGTCAGCTGGGATAGGCTTCAGCTTGCCTGCGACCCTGTAGAACAGGATAAGCAGCTACAGATAATGGATGGATGGATGGATGGATGGATGGATTTATACAGAAGTTAAATCATTTGTAACCGGATACAGTACCAAAGTAGTCATGGTTACTACGTAAATAAAAAAAAATGAAATGGAAAAAAAAAACGGGGACAACGTTTGTTTATGAGCTCTGAATTAGAGGGTGACATGGAAGAGGACTTCCACTCCTTTCCCATCCAAACCTGTGTCCAAAATAAAGAAAATAGCATTTATTCATATTAGAACTGCGTACTTCTATAAAACAACTGACCTATTGTTATAAGCAGAGCCCTGTACTTAAGAGAATAAAGTAATGCATCGACCTGATTTTTGATAGCTTTGACTATACGATTGTATGTACGATGAACGTGTCCCTCACAGGGAACCTGAGTGTAAGAGCAAGGCAACGTCTCTCATAAACACTTGACCACCGAACAACAAAATTTGTATCTTTATTTCCATAAGATAGATGGGTTTTTATCCAGCGCTTATTATTAATTTGCTTTTGAAAAAAAATAACATGGGATTATGATATTTACTAACACATTTTACAGAAAATATTCGCGACAGTTTCATATAAAACGAGTTAAAACAGTTTCATTAGTCCACTCGCTTGTTGGACAGTTGACAGTTTGTGTCGTGTCAGGGCAATAAATGGATGTAAGTGTTTCGCAGGAAGAGTTTTATTGAAAACACGCGAGCAAACAGATCCAAAGCAGAGACAAAGGCGGAGTTGAAAAACAGGCAGTGGTGGAGTGAGGCCCAGACAGGATATCAGAGGGAATGCAATACTCTCACAGTCCAAAAGCACAAACAGGGTCAAAACCAGAAAAGCGACACAAAATACAAGTCTGTGTGTTACTCAGAGTCCTTATATAAATGTCTGCGCTGTGATTGCACTCTAATCAGGAACAGGTGCATGGGGATTAGTCCTAATGGCGCTGGTCATATGTGTGGACATGACAGATGAAACCAGACACCTGTTTGACGTATCAAGTGTGATATTGGATGGTAACTCTACAGTAGTGATGTAAAATGAACGTGCTGGTTCACTGCTGTCCCCCAGGCGCCCAGCAGAGTCACACCATAATAAATGTGGTGGTGGTGTTTCTGGCGCACGGCATGCGGCGTCAAAGAAGGGAATACATACGTATCATAACTGCGATGTGTCTCTCATTATTGGTCTCACTGTCACAAGACAATGCAGTGATTTATTAAGGTAAAAACACAACATGACAAAATTCGATGGTTCATTCATGGTGCTGTAATATTATTATTCTATTCAGGGGGATTCTGTGCCCTTGGAAATATTTTGTTCATAAACTCATCAGGAGCTCCACTTTAAGGCAGTGATTAAATGTCTGCATTATGATTCCTGTCCCTCCCCATCCCAGTCACATGATGAATAGTGAACTGAGGATTCTTGAAGAAATGGCAGCCTCTACTCAAGATCATTTTTGTCAAGTCTAAAACCAGGACAAACTGAGATCTAGCTTGAATCTTGAGAGGGTTGATACCAAATCACGATTGACACGATTGACACGATTGATTGGTTGTTCGTGCCGAGTCCTTTTTCCCGCGAGTGCCGGTGTTAATTACTAATCCTTTTTTAACTTTTTTTCTACAAATAAATTTCCAGTATCTTCTTCATTTTTATTGTACTGTCGCTTTCATTTTTCCGTTTTTTTTCCCGTTTTTTTCTCTTTCTTTTTTCGGAAGAACGCCGAGACCGGAAGCTTTCTTTTTCTCTCCTCCTGTGTAAAGTCCACAAGCGGAGGCCATCCACATCTGATCTGCTTTAATATCAACAGATCTTCATTTAAGGTACGTGAATCTTTTCATCATGGCACACCTTCAGCCTGTTCAGTGTGCTGAGTGCAGGATGTTTAGTCATTCTTCCTCCGTCACTAGCGATAGCTTTATTAGCTTTACTTGTGATAAGTGCAGATTAGTTAGCTCTCTGACGGAGAAGATTACAGTGCTAGAAGCGCGTGTCCAGGCTTTAGAGCAGGTTAGTGAGCATGAGAACAGTGTAGTTTCTGTTAGGGAAAGTCTGCACGCCCTAGGTGGAGTTAGCAATCCCCCAACTCCGGCATTAGAGCCCTTACAGCGGGGCGAATGGGTGACGGCTCGGCGGCATAAGCGTAGAGCCAAAGCTACTGCTGAGGCTCGCCCACGGGAGCACCACTCCTCTCCGCGTCACGTGTCGAACAGGTTTGCTCTCCTTAGTGATGCACCCACTGAGAAACCTGAAAGAGCTCTGGTTATAGGGGACTCTATCATACGGCACGTGAAATTAGCTCAGCCTTTAGGGGCACCAGCAGCTTTAGTCAGGTGTATACCGGGAGCCAGGGCGCCGGACATAGCAGGTAATCTTAGGGTCCTAGGCAAGCACAGGTTCTCAAAGATAGTTATCCATGCAGGAGCTAATGATATACGCCTTCGTCAGTCTGAGGTTACTAAGAGTAACTTTGTAGAGGTGTTTAAATTAGCGAAGGCGATGTCCGATGCTGTAGTATGCTCTGGCCCCATCCCAATGCGGCGTGGCGATGTAGCTTACAGCAGGTTATGGTCGCTGAACTGCTGGCTGTCCAGGTGGTGCTCTGAAAACAGTGTGGGCTTTATAGATAATTGGGCTAATTTTGAGGGCACTGCTGGCCTGTTAGGGCGGGACGGTATCCATCCCACTCGGGAAGGTGCTGCTCTCATTTCCTGCAGCATAGGTCATAGTCTCAGAACAGGCCTAGTTAATTTCTGACAATCCAGAGCCAAGGCCAGGGAGCAGACGAACAGGCTAAACCGACTGTCTGCTAGCTGCACAGAGTCGTCACTCAGGGTCCACTACATCGAGACTGTGTCTGTTCCCCGAGCTCAACAAAAAGGTAGAAATTTTCAGAGAGTTTGTTCCAGTAACCTAATCAATATAAAATTAGATCAGACTGACTGTACAGCTGCTGCCAGCACCTTTGATCTAAAGGTGGGGCTATTAAATATTAGATCTCTTACATCTAAAGCGCTAATGGTTAATGAACTCATTACTGATCAGGAGTTTAATGTACTGTGTTTAACAGAAACATGGATTAAGCCAAATGAATATATAGCATTAAATGAAGCGAGTCCTCCTGGATACAGTTATATACACCAGCCTCGTCTAACTGGCAGAGGAGGAGGCGTCACGGTTATTTATAACGATTATCTAGGTGTAACACACAAACCAACCTGGTTATAAATTTAATACATTTGAAGTTCTTCATACTCATATAATGTATGTAGCCTCGAAAAATAAGTCTACCCAGTTAATTCCATTGCTTATTATTTACAGGCCCCCGGGGCCATATTCTGAGTTTCTTTCTGAATTTGCAGATTTTATCTCAGATCTGGTTATTTCCTTAGACAAAGCATTAGTTGTTGGAGATTTTAATATTCACTTCGATAACCCAGAAGACCCTTTAAAAACAGCGTTTGTGTCCATCTTAGATTCAGTCGGGATTAAGCAGAATGTCATAGGACTGACCCATAATGGTGGTCACACCCTTGATCTAATACTAACATTCAGATTAAACTTAGACAATATAGTCATACTTCCACAGTCTGAAGTTATCTCAGATCATTGTCTCATCTCATTCAAAATATGTCTGAGTAATAATATATGCACCTCACCACGCTACTGTATTAAACGTACTTTCACGTCAACTACTGCACAGAGCTTTATAAATGATCTCCCAGAGTTATCAACTTTGATTGGGTCACTGTCAGCCCCTGCAGAACTTGATCAGGCAACTGAATGCTTAGAGTCAACATTCCGCCATACTTTAGATAATGTAGCTCCTCTAAAAAGGAAAATGGTCAGAGACAAAAAATTAGCACCCTGGTATAATGATGACACTTGCACATTAAAACAGACCACTCGAAAATTGGAACATAAATGGCGTCAAACAAAATTGGTCGTGTTCAAATTAGCTTGGAAGGAGAGCTTCCTGAAGTATAGAAAAGCTCTTAGTGCTGCGAGATCAACATATCTCTCCTCCCTAATAGAAGAGAACAAAAATAATCCTAGATTCCTATTTAATACTGTAGCAAAATTAACCAGGAATAAGTCCACTATCAACACATGCACACCTGCAGTATGTAGTAGCAACGACTTCATGAATTTTTTTAATGACAAAATTGAGAATATCCGACAAAAAATTCAAACTACTAATTTAAGGTCAGACAATGAAAGTGACCTTGTAGTTAATCTATATAACTGTATCAGATCATCAGTTAGAATGTTTTACTCCCCTAAAAGAAACTGAATTACTTTCATTAATCTCTACATCAAAAGCCTCAACTTGCGTACTAGATCCCTTACCGACACATCTATTCAAACAGATAATGCCTGGAGTAATTGAACCGCTTCTAAAAATAATAAATTCTTCTCTTACGATTGGCTATGTACCCAAATCCTTGAAACTAGCGGTTATCAAACCCCTGATTAAAAAACCTGACCTTGATCCCTGTCAGCTGTCCAATTATCGGCCAATATCAAACCTCCCCTTTATCTCCAAGATCCTTGAAAAAGCTGTGGCACAGCAGTTATGCTCATATTTACATAGGAATAACATCCATGAAATGTATCAGTCAGGATTTAGACCTCATCATAGCACAGAGACAGCACTGGTTAAAGTAGTAAACGACCTGCTGTTGGCGTCTGATCAGGGCTGTGTCTCGCTACTTGTGTTGCTTGACCTTAGTGCAGCATTTGATACCATTGATCATTCCATTCTTCTGGATAGACTAGAAAATGTTGTGGGAGTTAAGGGAATGGCCCTCTCCTGGCTCAGGTCTTATCTAACTAATCGTTATCAGTATGTTGATATAAATGGTGATATTTCTAGACGTACCGAGGTAAAGTTTGGTGTTCCACAAGGTTCTGTCTTGGGTCCACTGCTTTTTTCTCTATATATGTTGCCTCTGGGTGATATTATTCGTAAACATTGTATTAGTTTCCACTGTTATGCTGATGACACACAGTTGTATGTCTCTGCAAAACCTGATGAGAGACACCAGCTTAATAGAATTGAGGAATGTGTTAAGGACATTAGACACTGGATGCTTATTAATTTCCTTCTGCTTAACTCTGACAAGACTGAAGTACTTGTGCTAGGACCACATACAGCTAGAAGTAAGTTTTCTGATTACACAGTAACTCTGGATGGCCTTTCTGTTTCTTCACGTGCAGCAGTAAAAGACCTCGGAGTGATTATTGACCCCAGTCTTTCATTCGAAACTCACATTGATAACATCACCCGGATAGCTTTCTTTCATCTCAGAAATATTGCAAAGATAAGAAATTTAATGTCATTGCATGATGCAGAAAAACTAGTCCATGCTTTCGTTACCTCCAGGTTGGATTATTGTAATGCCTTACTGTCTGGATGTTCCAATAAGTGCATAAACAAGCTCCAGTTAGTTCAAAATGCAGCAGCAAGAGTCCTTACTAGAACTAGAAAATATGACCATATCACGCCTGTCTTATCCACACTGCATTGGCTCCCAATCAAATTTTGTATTGATTATAAAATACTACTATTGACCTTTAAAGCACTAAATGGTCTCGCACCACAGTACCTGAGTGAACTTCTGCTCCTCTATGACCCGCCACGCCTACTTAGATCAAAAGGTGCAGGCTATCTGCTGGTACCTCGTATAGTGAAGGCTACATCAGGGGGCAGAGCCTTTTCTTACAAAGCCCCACTGTTATGGAACAGCCTTCCAAGTAGTGTTCGGGAATCAGACACAGTCTCAGCATTTAAGTCTAGGCTGAAAACATATCTGTTTAGTCAAGCCTTTTGTTAATGGTGTTTGAGGTAAAGGTGTAGATCTGGAGGGTCCTCAGACATAGAGTGTTTTGGTAAACTGGGATGTACGGATGCTGTCAGTCCCCACTCACTTGCTCACTCGAGTTTGTTGACGGTGTAGTGGCTGGCTGCTTTATGTCCCGGGGCTCCCTCATGCCTGTGTTACCTTCTGGCTCTCTCCTTTTAGTTATGCTGTCATAGTTAGTTGCCGGAGTCCCTGCTTGTACTCGGTGCAATATGTATACTGTTCCTACTTATTCAGGTGACATTGGGCATACCTAACCACCTGTGTTTTCTTTCCCTCCCCCCCACCCCAAATCTGTCCCTCTGAGTTACATGGAGTCAACAGGAAATCTTTTGGTGGAGAGGGTGGAGACCTCGACTGGCTATCGTAGCCTGCAGGGAATCGGCCGTCAGACATTCTGTCGCATGTCCCAGACCCGGTGAAATGTAACTGAATTGTCTTGGCCAGCCCTAAGGGTCCCATCTGCATCTCATCATTGCTGAGGAGTGTGCTCCCATCACCCAATCAAGCATCCAGCCAGAGCAGGTCATGATATAGTTTACCATATTAACATGCCATTGTTGTGTGTTATGCCTGATGTAAAGACTCTCGTCTCTGCGAGCCTACCACACAGATTTAATACTTGTCACTTTTAGGGCATACCTAACAACGTGTTTTCTTTCTCTCTCTCTTCCCCCCCCCCCCCCCCCCTCCCATCTGTCCCTCTGAGTTACATGTTGATCCTGGGATTGAGATGCTGGCCTCTTCTGCCCCTCGGACCTGCTTGATCCATCCTGGTGCCCTGTGTCTGGTCGGAGTTTTATCACACCGCTCCTGTGAAGGACGGCCCCATGAGGACAGTTGAGGGTTATACCTGTTAAAACTGTTAATATTATAGTCAGGCTGTCTGTTGTTGCCCAAATGAGGATGGGTTCCTTTTTGAGTCTGGTTCCTCTCGAGGTTTCTTCCTCATGTCGTCTGAGGGAGTTTTTCCTTGCCACCGTCGCCACAGGCTTGCTCATTGGGGATAGATTAGGGATAAAATTAGCCCATGTTTTAAGTCGTTCAAATTCTGTAAAGCTGCTTTGCGACAATGTTTATTGTTAAAAGCTCTATACAAATAAACTTGATTTGATTTGATTTTTGATTTGACTCCAAATGATATTAATGTATGTGCAATGGAATGGAATACGTCTTCTGGAATTAATTAATATTTTCCCAGATAGCCTTAAAGCATGTATGTACTGGATATCACACAGAGGAATGAACGTGTGATAGTTTCGCATAAATTCTCCTGTGTGACAGGGTGGTGTTACAGTTGATCCATGCAATGTTACTCATACCGGCCACTGTTATTGTGTGTGAGTTTGAAATCCGATCAATCCAGTAGGAGGAGTAGCGATTTTTGTGAAATTGCATATGACCCCTGTGTAGCCGCATCCATGGCAGGTGGCACCACCTGGTGAACAACTCTTGTTTGAATATGTCTTTAGAGTCTTCTGGGTGAGTTTCAATGAAAACATCCCAGTAGTTTATGAAGAGTAGCGTTTAATGTGACAAGTCACCCAAAAATTTCAGACGCCCATAAAATCGTAAATATGACAGGTGGCGCCACCATCTTGACAACTTTAATGCATACCCACCTGGGAAACACTGTATGAAAGTTTGATTGAAATTCCATCAATCCTGTAGGACGAGTAGCGATTTTTGCAAACTGTGGACGGACAACGACAGATGACGCATGATCGCATAAGCTCATCTGGCCTGCGGCCCTAAAAATGAGCTGCTTTGCTGGTAAAACTGTAAACACGTGACTCTTTTTGGTTTGAAAATGTACAGTACTCACTTACGATATTAGAATTTTCAATCATCACCGAGTAATTTAACGCAGTGACTTCCTGCGTGTGTTGTTGGCATGCTAGTTTACGCACTTCATGAAATGTTTAACGCTGCATGTTTTACTGTATACCGTATGCTAGCACTTCTGTGGCTTTGAATTCATTAAAGATGCCGTCGTAACGCTTTGTTTGACTGTATAATGACTTACGAATACATTCATAAGATGTATCTGATATAGTGCGTTCGTAACAATAATCATTATAATTATTTATGAGAAAGTATTACAGTTTGTCGTAACACATTATATCACTGTTACATTTTTTCATAATGCACTATAGCAAGTGGAGCTTGCTGATATGTTACGAGCATGACCTAAGATGCATTTTTTATTTTATTTTATTTTATTTTATTAGCTTCACTAGATAACAATGTAAGGCAGGGTAACCACAACAGCCTTAGTAGTCCAATTACTGCAGGCTCGTAATATAACTAAGAAAAATGATAAAATCAATAGCAGCAGGTTAAAGGCAGTGTACGGCTCCATGAAGTATTGCACTTGAGGCAAACAGTCTTAAAGGTTCTAGGGTTTTCAGGGTCGTAAATAACTTGCAATGATCTAAAATAGTAATGAACATAACAGCTTTGAATGAGCTCAGGTTAACCATAGTAAGGTTCAGTTCATCAGAGAGAGTTGTCCCAGATTCTAATGGTTCTGTCAGTAAGTGAATGTTGGCAGGTCGAGGACTTGCACTTAGGTGTTACATACTTTGTTTTTTTAAAGATTTTTTGGGGGCTTTTTTCACCTTTATTGGATAGGACAGTGTAGAGACAGGAAATGAGCGGGAGAGAGAGACAGGGAGGGATTGGGAAATGACCTCGGGCCGGAATCAAACCCGAGTCCCCGGATTTATGGTATGGCGCCTTATCCACCTGAGCCACGACGCCCCAGGTGTTACATACTTAATGACATTTGAGTTACTGGTAGACCTGGTTTGTCTCACAGGACAGTTAATGTGAGGAATGGAAGACTGATTTACCGTTACCAGGCCATTTACTTTAAAGAAGAAAAAAAAAACATCTCTAAAAACTTGTGCCAGAAGCAAATTGGTAATAAATTAAGTAACTGTAACCTAGAAGAGGAGCTGACATTGCATTGAGATGGCAGGTTACGGGTATATTTAGTTGTGCACTTTTGCATCCTTTCTAGTCGGAGACCAAATCTGACTTGCATATACTAAATGAAAGCGCTGGGTCTATAGTCCTGGGTCTGACTTTAAACTGCAACTGGTGGTGAGTCTCAGGTCCAGGAGGACTTGAGTACTGGGGAAAGTGGAGTTACCCCTAAATCACCATTGCTCCCAGGTCCGTTCTGACCTGGAGTGGTAGCACCTACCTGGGGTCCAGCTATGGGTTAAATAGTACATCACCAATAAGGTGCTGCAGCAGGGCACTTTTTGGTGCAGTGTGGCAGATGAACCCAACAGGGTCAATGTCACACCACCAGATGGCATGTGGAAGAGCCACATAAATGGCCAACGGATGGCATCACTTGGCAAGTCAGTTGTCACTGTGGGGTAACTTCCATACCCTTCAGGTCTGTGGCACTTTTGTGCACCAGTCGGCATCAGGTCTGGAGGTCCAGAGAGAACACAATGGGGGCACAATATTTGTCTTACCTTACCGTGCAAGGCGCTTCATTAGGAGAGGAGAATAGTATGCAAGAACTCACAAGGCCATTTCCATGGCGGCATGGCTGGGCCATTGGTGCCACCGCTGCGGGCCACTCTGTTCTCTGGTGTGGGCCTTGTGGCCCATCTGCATTTCTGCACATCCTAATGAAGCAGTCATCATCGCTAGCAATGGACAGCCGATGAGTGCACCAAAGCAATGTAAATAATTTTCCTTACAGCAATATTTTGCATGCACCCTGTATTGTGCCTAATATAGCCTAGAAGCTTATTAGCACAAGCAGTCTGATCTAATACTTATTTTGTCCATGTAAGGTCTGAGGAAACCCAGACACTGAGGTTCCTTTCACATTTAGTTGACTTTAGTTCAGCAGCGTTCAACTTATATGTGACGATCACCGGTTTGGTCTTTCGTGTGATGGACTGCGAGTAGCACTTTCTTTTGTTGAAGAGGAAACCAGAAGCTGTAGACCATAACTCTAGATTGGACAAGTCCTCTTGGAGTGAGTCCGTGTCAGCATCTGATCTGATTTCCTTGAATATCTTGATGTCATCTGCGAACATTATTACTTTACTTGACTTTATGATATCCAGAAGGTCATCCGCATACAACAGAAACAACACAGGACCAAGGATTGAGCCTTGTGGTACGCCAGAGGTGACAGGTAGTGTGTCAGAGGTCACACTGAGAACAGTGACCCGTTGTCGTCGACCTGTCAGGTATGATCTTGAACCACTGAAGAAATCACCCTTCAATTCCATACTCCTGTAACCTTTGCATGAGCAGCTCGTGGCTGACCTTATCAAACACTTTACTCATGTCTAGATAGAGGGTATCTACTTGGCCACTACCATCCAGAACAGAACCAATATATGCGTAATTCAGGGCCTCAATCAAATGCATCATTTTAACAATTCATAATCTATTATAAATATGGATATTAAGTAATGCGTTTTCATGAATAATTTATAGATACGTATGAACAACCTGTTGATGCAGTTTCCCAAAGTGAAAAAGAAAAAAAGTGTAAATAATTAGTGTGTTAGTGAGGCATTAGCAAACGGATGGACAAACGGAAAGTGTGTATTTGTGTCAAAGAAATGTCACGTTATTGTATCTCACTATAGTAAAAGACACAAGATAAAATAAAGTCGTGGAGTGTTTTATCTCACCCCTGGCACGCCGCCACCGTCACCGCCGCTGTCCTAATCCCCTTTGTAGTGGTTTTATTGCCCGTGCTGGTGAAAGTGAACGACACACACCATTGTCCACATTGTTTTCTCACCTTCCTGTGGCTGATGTGTTATCTGTAAGCCCACACATCTGCCTGAATACACAGGGTCACGTGACCCGGCTGTAAATTACCTGTATAAATGCTATCACCACGTCCAGATCATGTTTGGTGTCTGAGCCTTTATGGAGTTTGTCGATTGGATGGGTCTGATTGAGGGCACTCGGGACAAAAGGAGAGCATGTGTATAGGAGCAACAGCTGGCAGACGGATAATGGGGGGTCCGTCATGGTTACGTAGCATAGCTAGCGTAAATCAGAGGATGATGATGAGGAGGAGGGTTAACCAGCCACGCGCTGCTTAGTATCGATCTCATGGACGCTTTAGCCTTAAGGTCCGAAGCTTCCTGGAGCTGTTTCAATATTTAGCCGCCTCCTGAAGAGACGAGATCAATATTTACTCATCAATGCTCGTGCATGTGCATCCAGCTGCGTTATTTTCCTCTCCGCTGTGTGTAAACAGAGTGTGTTTACACATGCGCACACACACACACACACACAAACACTGCTATTTTTCCACTTATACATAACTTTACTTTTTTAAAAATGTATTCAGTAAGTTTGTATTTTTTTTAACGTAGACTTTGGGCAATGAGGTGAAAGAAGCTAATTTGATATTTCCCTCCCATCATGAAGCAAGTTTTCTCTGCTAATACACGCTTAAGTGGAAGAGCTTTCATCTTCTCAGGAGGCTTCTTTTCTGGAAGGATGGAATGTGGACAGAGACAGATGATGTGCGCCACCCACACTGCAACACCGCTACAGTGCACCAGAGACACGGCTTCACATACACGTTCTTTTCCTGCTGTTCCACCAGGTCACGCTGTCTCTGAAGATTTTACAGCAATGAAACTGGAATATTTATTTTTTTTAAATGCTAAAGTAGGGCGGCACGGTGGTGTAGTGGTTAGCGCTGTCGCCTCACAGCAAGAAGGTCCTGGGTTCGAGCCCCGGGGTCGGCGAGGGCCTTTCTGTGCGGAGTTTGCATGTTCTCCCCGTGTCCGCGTGGGTTTCCTCCGGGTGCTCCGGTTTCCCCCACAGTCCAAAGACATGCAGGTTAGGTTAACTGGCGACTCTAAATTGACCGTAGGTGTGAATGTGAGTGTGAATGGTTGTCTGTGTCTATGTGTCAGCCCTGTGATGACCTGGCGACTTGTCCAGGGTGTACCCCGCCTTTCGCCCGTAGTCAGCTGGGATAGGCTCCAGCTTGCCTGCGACCCTGTAGAAGGATAAAGCGGCTAGAGATAATGAGATGAGATGAGATGAAATGCTGAAGTAATAATCAGCACTGATCATGATGGCAGGTGCCATGATGGACACCACCAACTCCAGCCTTGTGCTTCACATTTATAATTCCCAGACATTTTGAACATCTTCTCACACTCCGGCAGATTTAATGACATCAGAATCCAACATTTTTATTTCATATCTGCCATTATATAATTGTTATCAGTTGAGTATTAATGCCTTCTTATACAATAAACATATGGAAGGATTTTCTGGGCTGTGATTGGTCAGAAGGTGTTGAATTTTCTACAAGATTAGATCTGACCGTAGTGCAAGCTGCACATCACAGGTTTATTTTAATGGATTATCGTTTCCATAGTAACAGCTTATTCACATTGTTGGTGTGGTGACGTTTTCTGTGGGGCGGGGTTTATGGAAGGAGTCTCCAGTGTCAGAACTGTGTGTATGAGGTACAGTGGTGCTTGAAAGTTTGTGAACCCTTTAAAATTTTCTATATTTCTGCATAAATATGACCTAAAACATCATCAGATTTTAACACAAGTCCTAAAAGTAGATAAAGAGAACCCAGTTAAACAAATGAGATAAAAATATTATACTTGGTCATTTATTTATTGAGGAAAATGATCCAATATTACATATCTGGGGCGGCACGGTGGTGTAGTGGTTAGCGCTGTCGCCTCACAGCAAGAAGGTCCTGGGTTCGAGCCCCGGGGCCGGCGAGGGCCTTTCTGTGTGGAGTTTGCATGTTCTCCCCGTGTCCGCGTGGGTTTCCTCCGGGTGCTCCGGTTTCCCCCACAGTCCAAAGACATGCAGGTTAGGTTAACTGGTGACTCTAAATTGAGCGTAGGTGTGAATGTGAGTGTGAATGGCTGTCTGTGTCTATGTGTCAGCCCTGTGATGACCTGGCGACTTGTCCAGGGTGTACCCCGCCTTTCGCCCGTAGTCAGCTGGGATTGGCTCCAGCTTGCCTGCGACCCTGTAGAAGGATAAAGCGGCTAGAGATAATGAGATGAGATGAGATTACATATCTGTGAGTGGCAAAAGTATGTGAACCTTTGCTTTCAGTATCTGGTGTGACCCCCTTGTGCAGCAATAACTGCAACTAAATGTTTGCGGTAACTGTTGATCAGTCCTGCACACCGGCTTGGAGGAATTTTAGCCCGTTCCTCCGTACAGAACAGCTTCAGCTCTGGGATGTTGGTGGGTTTCCTCACATGAAATGCTCACTTCAGGTCCTTCCACAACATTTCCATTGGATTAAGGTCAGGACTT